>NW_003547604.1:0-4717 GCF_000090795.2 Amphimedon queenslandica | reverse complement strand
CTCCATTCATTGCCTATCTAAGGTTATTGATAAGCAAGCCCACTTTCTCAGACTGAGATTTTACTCATCTTATTTTTTATAATTAATGTGCTTTGAACTGTTTTGTCATTAATCCCTCTCCCTATTTCTTCTCTTTCCTACATCTCTCTTTTCTTCTACATTTCTCTGTTCTCTCAGTCTGCTCTTATGGACGCTATTCTGCCTTGAGATTAAATGAGATTGATATTACAAAAATAAAAGGAGATATGAAACAGCTCCATGGTTGTAGCTCAATCCTGTCCCTCATCCATTGTACCAATCCCTCGGTGAGTCACATGAGGAGAGTCACATGATCCATTGTTTATGTGGTTCATTTATTTTGTCATGGCTAGTAGCCCAGACGAAATAAGTTACAACAAACAGTTAGGTTGTCAAAATGTTATCATTAAATAACAAAGGAATGATCGAGATGGACAACGATAACAATGATATAAAGAGAGTAGCCAAACATGAGATGGAGAAGAAGGAAGAGAGAACAATGAACCAAAGAACAATAGAACATGTGTGTGTGTTATGCGCATGTGTGAAAATAATAATGAATATTAACAATAATAATAATAATGATAATAATAATAATAATAATGATAATAATAATAATAATAATGATAATAATATATATTCTCTTTTATGATTGAAACCATAATGGCCAAAATAATAATAATAATAATAATAATAATAATAATAAGTAATAATAATAATAAATGATAAACATACCATAAGTATAGTTAGTATACCCTACAATTTTAAGATATGCATTGGGGGTCATGAAGTAAGCACACATACATTAACTATACACATTTTATAAAACACATTATTACATGTACTGTGTAGCTTTTATATAATGTACAAATAAGTTCGGCTATACACTATACAGAGGTGTCCTTTATGTAGAGGTTGTTTTGGTATGCTAGGTGATGTCCTAATAGCATACTTGTGTATTATATATTCTATGAGACAACATTAAGTATGCATATTAGTACAGTGTGCTTGTACATGTACATGTATCAGGCTTAAAATTTTATTTTAAGAAGTTTTCCCTGTTTTGAAAGACATTCTTATTCCTATGCATATGGTTAGAAGTGTGCACGTGTCCTGTTGTAATCTAACCCCTTTAATGTTCTACATTACTCCTAGTGAAGGTGTATTTGAGAAAGTCAGCCTCATTTGAAATCATATTAATGTAACTGATATTCATGTAATATAGGTTTATTATGGATTCCTACTCAGTTGGTGCCTTCTCTCATCTGCTTTTGGTAAGCTATTTGTACTGCAGATACTGTGTTTGAGTGTACATGTACTGTATAAACGAGACACCTACGGTGCATGGCCTCGCCCCTATAGCTGCTATGGTGCATGCCTGCACTGCAATACCTGTTTGATTATCAGCATGAAGAGAGTCTGCTCAACACTAGCTTCCTGCAGTTGCACTTGCTCTTGAATACCTGCAGAAGTAGCAGCACTGCAGCACATACATGCAAGCAGCTCCAGCCCCTCCCTTGCATGTAGATTGAAAGGTGTGGCATTCCATCATACTGGCATGATTGGCAGCAAGAAGACCATGTGAGAAAGAAGCTTCACTTTTTCTTTACTAATCAGCAATATATGATAAACTTGCTGACAAAAAAAGTTGCTGCCTTTGTATATTTGAGATAGTATAGGTACTTTAGTACCTATAACCCAGCAAGTTGTTGCTCTAGCGCTGCACAAACGAGTGACCTCAACAAATTCAAGTAAGTATAACTCTTCATCAAGTAAGATTTAGAGAAATCTGTTCATATTATTTGAAGGCCATGTTCTAATCTACTGAAAAATGCTACCATCTATCTCTAAAGTGCCAACACAACGGAACTTGGCCCAACTGCTCGATTTTCTTACTTTGAAGCTTCTATACCTAGCACTTGTATTTGAGCAACACAAAACAGTTAAGAAAGACTTTTCCACGCCAAAAAGAAAGATCTAGGAGCTTGAAACATGCTGTGCTAAAGTTATTGTTTATTAAAAACAAATTTCAGTTGTACAGAATGAATGACAGACAGACAGACACAACAACTACCTATACCTCGCGTAGGCGAGGCCAATTAATGGTACATTATTATGTATTGCTAATGTGTGTTTGTGCGCGTATAATTGTTTTGTACATAACACATTTAAATGACAAAAACAATTTGTTTTAAGTTTTTGTCATAGAAACTCATCAAATGTATAATTTTTATGTACAGTATATATGTACATGTGAAGTTGGTGTTCAGTACAGGCGTGCATACTGTATGTACAGTGTATATGTAAGTGTAATTTGTAAAATAATCACTTTTAATTTAAATAATTTCCTTCTATTTATTCATTTTGTTACAGATACTAAGTGGAAAATTGATAAATCTTAGCTGTTGTTAGGTAAAAAACTATAGGCAGTCGGCAGTTTGGGGTAAGTCTTTATCTACAATGTACATGTATCCATACCTTTACTAACATGTACATGTAAATGCTTTTTAATGCACTTTGTTCAATTTTTATCTCTTTTTATATCACTGTTCAATAAAATTTTGTGTTCCTTTTTTTCAGAGGGTAGTAGCAGGTCAATGGCGTAATAAAGTTGATGTTGCTATTAAGATGATAAAGAAAGGTGCAATGAATAAAAATGACTTCATTGGAGAGACAAAAGTGATGCAGTGAGTTTTTTAAATATAAATACATGTAGTTTTTGGTGATGTACCATATAGGGCAAAATTTTTAGGGCTGTAAATTTTGTGGATTTGTGAAAATTACATCTGCAAAAATCAAATTATTACAGTACAAGATGGCAGACAGCATAAATTTGCAAAAATTAAATCCACGAAATAGATTTTTAGGCGAATTCACAAAATTTAAAAATTACTGCCCTCAAAATTTTTTGCACTATATTGTACATGTACATGTATATAGATGTAATTGTGCCTTGTACATTATGTGTACATGTCACAGGATTTTGGCATAGTATTTATGGTGTTTCTTGTTATTGGATTGTCAAGTTGCTCAATAATTAGGCCAAAGACCCTGTACAGGGTATTTTGAGAAAAATCACAAGGAGAATCTTTATTTTGCTGAGAAAATGGGTTATAGAAAGCTAAAAGTAAAGCAAAATAATAGTCATTACTGTTGAAGGAAAATATGTGTTTGTGTGTCTCCTTTATGGTTTTGGAAAGTCATCATGTTGCTATTTTTGTGTGGAGAGATAGGACATTATAATATAGACTGCCCTGATGAGGAAACTAAACTAGGCTTAGAAAAAAATTAGCAAAAATCACCACACACTTGACACATTTTTATAAAAAGAGCTTGTGTTTTTATTGTGGGGGATCGGGACATTATAATGCTGACTGTCTACTTCATGCTAAGAAGGCCACAGAAGATGCTACTATTACTAAACATTGTATGCGATAACTTTAACTCATGTAGGAATCAAAGCAATTGACAACCACCAACAAACTGATTTACTCATACCCCAACAGTGGATATGTTAACTTTGAGTAGTGACACAGCAGTTTCATTAGTCCAGCAAAAAGAAACAGAAGTGTTAACTAATCAAGCGAATCAAAAAGAAAAGAAGAAGAAGGAGGCAAAGTAGAGAATCAAGTGAAGGAGAAACCTGTTTGTCATAAGAATAAAACTATAAGGATCTATCATTATATCAATAAGTTGAAAATTTCCCTCACTAGTTAGATTTCCACTCTCAAGTAGAGTACCTCCTTGAATTTGATGGCTGCATCACTTCATTCTGTGATCTTCTCTTCTATTGGTTGAGCTACTTGAGGAAGATAATGTCTGGGCTAGTTTTGGTATGACGCTTGCTCTTTCAGTCCTCTTTTGGAAGAGATCGAAATGTGTCGATCTGGGCGAGATTGGTTTTGATTTTGCTTAACACAATCTACTAGCCAATCACTTGCTGCAATAGGCTCAAGTATACTCTAAACCTCTCATCCTAACACTGCAGAGATGCAGAGGAAGACTTGTACAAGATTGTTGTAATATGTATGACATATATGTACATGTAATTAGTAGGTTGTGTATTTTGTGTTAATTAGTATTTGCGTAAACATATGCTTTTAATTAATGTATGATCTCATGTTCCTATGGCCTTATGCCCTCTTTTGTGTAACGTACAATGAGCTGGACAGCTCTGTCCAGCTCATGAGGACTCACTTGTCTACTCCATACGGACCCTTTATTAGTTACCTGTGTACAATAGTGTCCTTATTTCTTTGTTATGCTTTAGTATTTAAGTTCTGTAATCTTAGAGCAGTTTTATTCTCTTTTTGTTGTGAAAGCATCTTAACTTGATCTCTGCTGATCTTACTACGTTCAGCAACTCTAGCTAATCGCTATTGTAGTTCTGATTCTCAATAAAGATTATATTTAATGCTTTACCAAATGGCAGGTTCATTCACTTGCACTGTTATACTGGCACTGTTGAAATGGAACTTAAATTTACATATAAAGTCCCCATGCAATCTCTACACAGGACTTACAGGTCATATTACTCAATTTGAATTTAAAAATTCAAGAACTATCACTGGAGACTTATTGTTGTTAGATAGGTTGCTAATTGAAACTGACTCTCCTTACATGATGCCATTCTCAATGAGACCCGGTTGCTCATCGGCTCATTGTATGGTTTAAAAGTGGATGCACCCTCCAATGCCAT
>NW_003547603.1:11485-15990 GCF_000090795.2 Amphimedon queenslandica | reverse complement strand
TATCACCGTCGTCCTTCCGATAGGGGAACTGGATCGTAGAATTGACTGTTGACAACAAATTCAGGTTGGGGAGTCGATACTCCAAATATCTTTTTGAATGAAATAGGTCAAAGACCTTCCTCTCTCTCAACAGTACCAACAACAGTCGTCACTCTTCACTCGTGACAAAAATAATAAAATGGTTGTATTTATAGTTTGACAATCCATGAATAATAATTATTAATAATCACTAATAATCGATAATTAATCATCAGGAATCTTGAAGATTCCACAGTATCTATGGTCACACTGACCAAGCCGACGGTCGCCCTTTGAACAAGTTGATGTAGGGCAGTCTACCAGACTCTCTCCCCACCACCCCCAAGTCAAAAAGGGGAGGAGTCTGGCTACGCGAGACTAATGAATAATTATGAGAATAGAGACTTCTTTGTGATTTTTTGGCTAAATACCCTGTACTAAAGTACTGGGACAAGAGCCTGAGGATGCATGAGGACTATGCCAATATCCTGTGGAAAACCGTCATAAAATGGCAGATCAAATTAAGCAATAGTCAGGCACAATGTCTAAACACTGCTTGAGTGTAATTCAGGCTCCGCATGCACACGTTACAAAATGAAAAAATCAAAAACAAACAAAACCATAACTTGACACACTTCAAAAAATCTAAAAAAAGAAAAACTAATCTCACCTTTAGCCTGTACATCTGCAGGAATCTTACTCACATCCAGTATAAACCTCTTTAGCTGATAATTGCTTGCGTCATAGAACTACTTACGGTAGAGGGCGTGGTTACACGAGAAATAATTTCGAAAAATTTTAAAGCAGCCATTTTGGACGGCAACATGGCTAGTAGATATCAGATAAAGATAGATCTCCTGTTTAATAATTCGTCTTTATCTCCTTTGGATCCTCTTCAGGTTCCAGATATAGATTGGATTGATGACCCTAGGAAATGGCCTAAACTAGAATTTGGCCAAATGTATCTATACTTGATAGAACTTCACCTCAGTGGCCAATTCACTAAAGAGAAGCTCAAAGCATACAAAAGTCTTCAGGCATACAATTATTATATAAGGTTTGTTTGTTTTATAGTGTATTATGAACATTTTATATTAAAATTAAAAATATAGTGGATGGGTGCAGACTGTCTTCTTGTTCTTTATTCCTGGAACTGACAAATGCATACTGAAGGCCAAAGTAAAGCCATCTCAAAGAATGAACGACCATCCTCACATAGCTTGGGTTGGTCTGCAGCTGAATGGAGACATCATAAATGCTCATTGCTCTTGTATGGCTGGGTGAGTGACTACTGTTTACATATCTAACATTAAAGAATTCATCTATAAGAGGGTGTCTTGAAATAGTTGATTTAAAAAGAGGTTTTAACTGATTGAAGAGGCATAAAAATAGTTTGTATGTTGGAAGTCCTGTGTAGAAATTTGTTTTATTGTCATTGTCCTTAATGCTGCTTGCCCCAAATGAATGGCGTTCCAACTTGAAATGTAAAATCTCATTGTTTGCTTTTAATGCTAAGATAGAACGACTATTACTGAAGTTCAGCCATTGTGCTTGACTATTGGATGACTTTAGCATTGCATTTTCCTGTGTGAGTAAAGATATCTTCTCCTGCATTGACACATGTTTCCTCTCATATCTTGTAATGGTCTCCTTTAGTTGCTCAATTTCAAGTTGATACTCTCCTATTTCAATCTCTTTCGACTCCAATTCTAAGTCAATTTCATGTATCCTTCCCGTATAAGTAGCCTCTTGACTGCTTTCTTCATCAATACTTTGTTCCTCTCGATCACCACTGTTGACCAATGTAAAATCGCTTTCTTCCAGATAGTTATCAGTGTCACAATCAAGTTCTTCCTCACTTAGATTCAAATTTTCAAATTCGTCGTCATACTTATAATCTTCAGATTCATCCACACTCACTTCTTCAAAGTTGCTGGCAGTAAAGTTATTGCTTATATATTCAGTGTTGATCAAATCTCCCCATTCACATTCAGCATTAATCATTTCTCCATGTTCATTGTTGAGCATATATACATGTTTGTCATCCATCATATCTTCAAATTCATACACATCGTCAACCGTATCTCCATTATCATATTCATCATCGATCATCTCTCCATCATCATATTCAGTATCGATCAGATCTCCCCATTCACATTCAGCGTTGATCATTTTGCCATGTTCATTGTTGAGCATATGCACATGTTCGTCATCGATCATCTCTCCATATGCATACATATCGTCATATTCATATTCGTCGTATTCATCATCATATTCAAGTATCTCTCCATTATCATATTCATCGTCATTAGCATCATCATGACTGTCAAGAACCTCATCACAATTACCAGTATCTGTGGCACTTTCCTTATCAGAAACTCTAGATACCCTTTTCCTACAGAAAACAATATGTAAAAGATTCATACGACCAATCCCTCACTTGTCAATTTTTCTAGTTAAAATACGATGATAAAAAAATTGTTCTTTGCGTCTAGATATGTTTCTTTTATAGCGGAGTAGCTGCCCAGCTCCTTTTACTGGATTATTAAAAACAAACAAAGTAGGAATATAATCTGGATGACTAGGGTCTTTAGAGTGTTTCCCTACAAAAGCAAAATATGATATCCATGGCTGGCTCAGCCTGTATGTATGTATAATACCTGTGATAAAGTGAGCACTGCAGAGCCTTGAATACTCAGAAGGGACCCAGTTTTTCCTTTTAATAGCTGCAATCCACTTATTTCGTCTCTCTTTGTCCATTGGAAATCTAAAAAACCTAATTCCAGCTTTTCCTTGGCGATTAGTACATCCAAATGCACAGCAGTGAAACACCATGTTGCCGTCCAAAATGGCGGCATCTAACCACACCCCTAATTACCCCGCCCATGCCGTATGTATTCTTATATGTAAGCAATTATCACTTGAGGAGGTCTATAAGAATTCCATTACAATTAATACAGTTAGCCTCTTCAGTAATTTCTATACCACTAGGTCTTCTTCTACAATGTATAAACATGTCACAGCATTTTATAAACAATGATACGTACCACAAAATTTCTAGGATGAGTTTTAGCTTTAAAACTTTAGATTCTGAGTAGTATTTGCTGGACAGAAACTCCGCCATTTTTAATTTCTGCACTTTACACCATGCCTACATAACATCATAAAATTAACTCTTTGTTTACTCAATTTAAATTCAGCTTTTTTGGAGGACGAGACTAGTCTGGCGGTGCCAGACTCCACCCCTTTCTGACATTTAGACGGCGGGGTAGGAGTCTGGTTCCATTCCATTCCTCAACTCGTGCAGCTTAATTATAGTGACGTAATAATTATAGTGTAGTGACGTAATAATTGATTGGTTATAATGCTAAATAATTTGACCACGCCCGAACCATGCGGGCGGGCCTGCATGCAACTGTTGTTAACTTGTTGTGTTGTAGCTAGCTGCTATGGCTTGTATAATCTGTGCTAAGGCAACTGTACCTCAGAGAAGAGCAATACTGCAGTCCAAGTGTAATTCCCAGCTGATTCCTGCACTTTCTTATTTAATCGAAAAGGTTCTTCAGACGGAAGAAAGTCCTACAGTAGTAGATGTACACAATCTTCTCGTATCAGACAAGGCTGGAACACTTACTTACCTCTGTTCTAAATGCTGCACTAAGCTATCTCATTTTAGTGATGTAGAAAAGAAGCTCATTGATTCCCTGAAGGAAGGAAACATTACCAATAGAATTGCTGGTTTGGTGGCACACACTAGTCAGGCTCAATCTGCTCAGAATGATCAGCCTGGGTCCCAGCCTGCTAAACGAAATCTAGAAGAACAGCACACACCAACATCAAAGAAACAGAAAAGAGCTGCTCCATTATCAGTAAGAGTTAAATTTTCCTTGGTATAGTATCAAATTCATTCTCACCACTTAATTTTATTAGGTTGTCGTTGGATACAAGTCCCAACCAAGAACCCATGTTCCTACTCCTAGACGTGGTAAAATTGTTCATTTGGTTGTAAGAGGCACACCATCATCTGTTGCTAAGCAGATACTAAAGCACCCTAATTACTCTTCGAAAATGGTCGAAGAAATTTGGAAGATGATTAAGAAGGAGCTGACCACTTTATGTTCTGATAACGCCAATTCAATGCTTCTAAGGTCCAGTAATAAATCTGATCTAATGCAATTTACATGGGATCAATTCTTATCTGAAGTTGGTGTTTATGCTCCTTCTCTTTTGAAAATTCTTTCTTTGGCTCTGCACAAAAATCAATCTTTAACAAGCAGTTGTTTCCCTGTTTTGGGAATGGTGATGTCCATGCTGTGTTGCTTCAGAAGGAGGAATATGAATATTGTTCAAAAAATCATTTCCTTAATTTTATATTCTGGACATTGCTCAAAGCAGGTTTGTTAGTTGTCATTGACCCCAATTTCATTACAGCAAATATTCTGTAGGTTTATAATCACTTAAATTATTTGTCTGTCAGTGTTTCATAT
>NW_003547603.1:10039-11475 GCF_000090795.2 Amphimedon queenslandica | reverse complement strand
GCTGAATATAGAGAAGAGTTGTCGTGCCCTAATTTTTCTGACAGTGATGAAACTGAGCCCGATTGTCACATTTGATGACTCTGTTGTTGAAGCAGAGTTACTTAATAGCTCCAGTGACGATGTTGTATTTGATACTTTAGGAAATGATTTTTTATTTGATGATGATGTTGACGATGCTATTGCTGTTGATTGTTCAGCTGTTGATGCTGCTGAGGAAACAGAATTGATGGAGACATGTAATGGTGATGAAACTGACAATCCTATTTTAGTAAGACGTGATGATGAAGTGATCAGTGAAGCCAAATGGAATGGTTTCAAACTATGTGGTGACAACATTGACAAAACAGTTAAGCCTAGGAACATGACAATCTCAAAACAAAGTCAGAGTTTCAATTATTTCAATTCTTATGCTGTTCTTGACAGAATTGATATGTCCTTATGTTCAGGTAAAAGTACAGTTAAGTAATATAATATATACATTGTATTTGCGTTACAGAAGAAGCACCTTTAATTGATCTAGAACCTGATATGGGTTCAATACTACCTTCAAATGACAACAAATTGTCAATTATACGCAATATGGCAGTTCTAGTTGCTCGTATTCTTGTTAAGAATATTTCATTCTTCAAGCTGCATTTTGAGGATGCTGTTGAGTACCACATCAAGCACAAATTTACTAAAGAAATGAGCACAAAGTCAGAGGTGGTACGTCAAAATACCGTATACGTTCAAATTTTCGAGGGTTCAAAATTTCGTGTTTTCAATGAAATGTGCTCAAAAGTTAATATTCGTGTGAGCTAATTTTCGTGTTCTGGCCATAATCTACATACAATAGAATGGCATTAGAGGTGGTTTAAATTTCGTGGATTTAAGGTGAGCACGAAAATAACGAAATTTAATACACCTCGAAAATTAAGACGCGTACGGTAGTGTAATTAATTTCAAAGTCACCATTATCATACATGCATGTATAGGTGAATTTAGGAATTTATTTGCACAGTGAAAGAAGTTACGATGAATTTTTACAAATATTGGATAAACTTGAAAAGTAATTTTTTCGCTGTGTAAGCCTCATCTTATGCTGTAATGTAGGTATATTCCTAAGAAAATTGTTGAGCATGATGGCTTGATGCGTGAAGTACACCACCAGGTTTTGTTAGGTGGTGATCAAATGACTGCTGCTAGGGCACGTGGGTCCAAAATGATTCGGATGAATTCAACCACTGATTCAAAGCGACTCACTGGTTTACTACCTGTTTCAGAAGATTGGCATACAAAAGTCATTTTGCTAGAGGTATATTCTTACACAAAGTATAATGTTCATTGTATTTGTGACCATAATTGACAAATGGTACCTTATGTCGGATAGGAAAATTGGTCTTTATAGCCTCAAAAATCCAACTTACTGAGCTTCATTTATCACGAAATTACTCCAG
>NW_003547603.1:6297-9138 GCF_000090795.2 Amphimedon queenslandica | reverse complement strand
TGCAATAGTCAAGAATCTTTTTGTCACTGTGCTGCCTGTAAACACCTTTACCAAATAGCAAAGTGTAATATGACATTCTTCCATCTCTTCCTGCCCTCCCAACTTGCTGTACATAGGTCTCGACATCTTCAGGGACTCCAAAATGAAGAACTTTTCTCACATCAGGACAATCAATGCCTAACCCAAATGCTACTGTAGCAATGACAATCCTTAAGCAAGATTCTCTCGAAAACTGCTTCGGAATGGTATTGCGAACAGCTTCCTCTGTACATCCAGTAAAATAATCAACTAATCTTAATTCTGGATTCCTCATTGAGCTGCCAGGGGGTTCAGTCATATCTCCACCTAATGATGCTTGAAACTGCATCCAAAGATTAGCACAATCCAACGGTCTTCGGCAAAATATTATCATTCTTTCCATTTCAACTCTCTTGTGCTTTAGCTCTAATATTACAGCCATAATAGCATCAGTAGCATTCTCTTTAATGCTGAAGTGCAAATTGTGTTTCTCTGGTGAGACTTCTATTACAACTGGGTCAACCATCCCAAGAGATGACATTATTTCTTTTTGCAAAGTCAACGTTGCAGTGGCAGTGAGGGCTAGGACATTGATTTTTTGAGGAAGAAGGCTTCGTATCTCACTTAAACGACTAAAATCTGGACGAAATTTAATGCCCCTATAATCATTAAAATTACAATAAACACATGATATTCAGTTTTAAAGTACTGACCAATTCTTCACCAAATGTGCCTCATCAATGACAAAAGCAACTACATTCTGCTGGTAAACATCACTACAAATTACATCTCTCCATAATGAGCCTCTATTTAAAGACTCTGGACTAATAAAAATTAACTTTATGTCACCAGTTAAAAAAGCAGCTGAGTCGAGAGACTGATCTCCAACACGATATGCAGATCTGATGCCAAGGGATTGAAACTTTTCCACTTGATCCTTCATCAGAGCAACGAGAGGACAAATCACAATAACAATTGATGATGGTATCGGTTTGCATCTCAGCTTGTCAAAGAGTAATGGCAGGCACCCATAGATGAGACTCTTCAGTACCAAACCCAGTAGGCAAGGATACGAATACATCACGCGCTGCAACAAATGCCTTTATGGCATCTTTCTGTTGACTCCTGAGCTCAGAGTAGCCCAAAGAGAGACACACTTCCTCCATACAGGCAGTAATGTGATCGTCAATGTATAAAGCCTCAGGAGCTGCAGCAGTAGCCATTGTTTTGAAAGCCTCTCAATGAATTTTATTAAAAGTAATCACTATGAATAATATTAATTGTACAATGAATATGATTAAAAACACCAACGTAATCACTATGAATATAATTAAGACCACAGAATTCTCTGGCGGCTGCACGAGTTGAGGAATGGAATGGAACCAGACTCCTACCCCGCCGTCCAAATGTCAGAAAGGGGTGGAGTCTGGCACCGCGAGACTAGGACGAGACTAGGTTTTTTCCTTCTCTTTTCTGCTCCTTTCTTCCTGCTGTCGTAAGGAATAGTAGCTCCAAGAGTGATACGTTTTATCCAGCCAGACATGGAAGCTTTAGCCAGGCTCAACCAAACCTCTACAATCCTTTTATGGAGGACTCCTACCCGGCTCAGACACCGCTAGTGACGGCACTACCAGGCTCTCCTGTAAACTACCAAACGAGGTAACTCTAATTTAATTTAATGATTTTATCGTCCCAAGGAATATATACATGAATGTGTAAGGAGGATGTACCATTGTTGAAGGGTTGTCAGCAAGGGGACCCAATAGAAGCCGGTCTTCAGTGTTGCCATTGGGCCCGGTTATTTGGGTATGATAGAAAGCACTCAGAATGGAGGTTGATAATGCATACTAAATAGCTAGTATTCTTTTTCAAGTTCAGGTTGTAAAAGCTATTGGCCAAATAAAGCCAGCCATTTTGGACCATTATGTGTATGGCGGTATGCTCAAATTAAAACCCACCAATCACTAAAAACTTAGCACCCCTCTACAATTACCAGCCGTACGGTATTATGATTGAAGTACTGAGGCACTGTTATTAATGTTAATTTGTAGGTGACTCCACCAGTTGAGGCAGTTATTCTTGTTCTCTCCTTCATCTGGTCTCTACTCTTGTCCTCTTCCTATGACTGATGGAGGAGTTAGACTAATTGAAGTGAGCAGACATTACACACAAATGCACATTATACTTAATGCATTACATACACATTTACATGTACATGTACATGTACTTACTGATTCTCTGGTGCTACTTCTTGTTATTGATTGCTTTTCTATAGCAACAACCAAATTTTGCCAAAAATGTCAAGTAGAGAATTCTTAATTTTTATAACATTTTCTGATACATATGCATGTTTTTATGTTGTGTAAAAAGTTCAAGCTGATTTTGATCAAATTTGAATTTTTTACGAATTTTTTAATTTGCTCGAAAATCGGGGCAAAGTCCTTGTGCTATAGTACAGGGGCGTCAGCCAAATTTTGCCAAAAATGTCAAGTAGAGAATTCTCAATTTTTATAACATTTTATGATACATATAAAAGTTCTTATGTTGTGTAGAAAGTTTGAGCTGATTCCGATCAAATTTGGATTTTATGCGAATTTCTTTAAGTTACTCAAAAATCGGGTCAAAGTCCCTATACAGGGGTGTTGGCCAAATTTCTCCAAAATTGAAAAAAGAGAATTCTCAATTTTATAATATTTTTTGATATGTATACTTGTCCTTATGTTGTGTATAAAGTTTTAGCTGATTCCAATTGAATTTGGATTTTTTATGAATTTTTAAAGTTGCTCAAAAAGCCATGTACTGAAAAGTCTCAAATATAGCCAA
>NW_003547603.1:0-1704 GCF_000090795.2 Amphimedon queenslandica | reverse complement strand
AGGGGTAATGGGTGAATTGAGTATATCCTTTTAGCTTTTCACATAATAAGGTCAACTTATCCTTATGTAATCTGATATACCACCTTATAGTAACTAATACACACATACCACAAGTACATGTAAATGCATTAGTATAGGTATGTACATTAGTATAAGGTATATTAGTACATAAGGTATATACATTAGTAATTAATGTTCATGTTGTTATATTCAATAGGTGTTAGTTGATGAATCAGCTCATAAGCCAGTGTATGCTGATCTGGCTATTGCTGCTAAAGGGAAGAGATCACAGGCAGCACCAACACAAGAACAACCAGGGGTATATGCATCAGTTAACAACAAAGTAATGATAATGTACATGTACATGTAATGGTATCTTATGCATCCTCTCCCTCTCTCCTCCTAGTCTGTTCCTCCTCCCATTCCTCCTCCAGCTGCTCCTCATAAAGTATTGTATGCTGATCTATCAATAGCAGCTGGTAAGAGAACACCAAAGAATAAACTGTTCACTGAGGAAAGAGTAGTCCATGCAGCAGTCAATGGAAGTGTAAGCTAATACTGTATGGAGTAACACACCCTTTATCTTTCTCCCTCCCTCTCTCTCCCTCCCTCTCCTCCAGAGGAAGTTCACTACTCAAGAGCTGATCATGACTAGGTTAGGTGGTCTGGATATTCCTCCTCCAATACCACCAAAACCAAAACCTTGAAACCAACACAAAGACATCAATCCTCCCTGTCTCCAGTAGTATAGAATGGACATACTTTAGTATAATGTATTATGAAACAATTAACTCTTATCTTGTATTCTCTCTCTCTGTCTTTCATTATAATGTCATGGGTATATAGTGTATATTCTTTTGTAATTTTTATAATCAACAGAACCAACAATGTATAAACTATTATACAGTTCTAGTTAACGACAGCAATATTAATGGTTCATCTACTCGAAACAAATTTACTAGGAACAATCCTAATATAAATATTGATGATCTTGAAGTTAATACAATATTAGATGGATCATCATCAATAACCACACTTAGTCCTATACCAATCCTGATTTGAGGTAGCTCCATTCCTTTATTCAAGTGACCTGATCATGAGCAGTATACAGTACTGGGAACACCTATACCATGCATCTGAGCATGAGCAGTACACAGTACTGGGAACACCTATACCATGCATCTGAGCATGAGCAGTACACAGTACTGGGAACACCTATACCATGCATCTGATCATGAGCAGTACACAGTACTGGGAACACCTATACCTTGCATCTGAGCATGAGCAGTACACAGTACTGGGAACACCTTTACCATGCATCTGAGCATGAGCAGTACACAGTACTGGGAACACCTATACCATGCATCTGATCATGAGCAGTACACAGTACTGGGAACACCTATACCATGCATCTGAGCATGAGCAGATGCATTTACTGCAATAAATGAGGAACTGCATTTGAATCATTTCAAAATATTACCTAAACTGATTCTTTTGAAGAAGACTATATAATAAAAGTGTAGCCTGAATATAGGCTCTGCTGGAAGGCTAGAGTTATAGTAACTGATTCAGCCAATGGCTTTGCATTTGATACTGCTTGCATGTAGTATGGTCCGTTCTTTTGAAAAATTATGTAAGTAATGCACATTAAACTAAAAATCAAAATTAAGGGTCAGTGTAGCATACATTATCTGATACATTACA
>NW_003547602.1:13038-16010 GCF_000090795.2 Amphimedon queenslandica | reverse complement strand
ACTGTCTGTGATGATGGTTGGGACAATGATGATGCTGCAGTTGTATGTAGGCAACTGGGCCTTGGAACAAGTTAGTCAATGATTCTTAAGCATGCAATGCATTTACAGTATCATGTATAGATGGTGTTTCATATAGCCGTGCCTATTATGGTTCTGGTACTGGTCTTATTGTAATGGATGATGTGCATTGTGATGGAACTGAGCAAGCACTTGTCAACTGTCAACATACTGGTGATCATAATTGCAATCACAATGAAGATGCTGGAGTTAGGTGTATAGTAAACAGCATCTCCACAAGTGGTTAGTTTATTTTTTGAGGATTGGCTCTAATATTTTATGTTTAGCTTATTTCACTTCAACAGCAATCACACCAACTGCATCTCCTATCAACAGTAAGTCTGCCATAAATATATGGTATAGTTTTCTAATGCTTCTTTCTAAATTATAGACTGTACTTATGGTAATATTCGTCTTGTTGGTGGATCTAATGCTACTGAAGGAAGAGTTGAAGTGTGTATTAATGGAGCATAGGGTACTGTCTGTGATGATGACTGGAGTGTTTCTAATGCTAGAGTTGTATGTAGGCAACTTGGTTTTGGATCAAGTTAGTTTGTATAAAATTATTATTATAACTATTATTGTACATACATGTAGATGGTACTCCATATAGTAATGCTTATTATGGTTCTGGTACTGGTCTTATTGTAATGGATGATGTACGCTGTGATGGAACCGAGGAAGCACTTGTCAACTGTCAACATACTTCTTATCATAATTGTGATCATACTGAAGATGCTGGAGTTAAGTGTATCATAAACAGCACCTCTACAAGTGGTTAGTACCAAAACTTACTAACATATACATTTAGATTTAGCACATTTCATTAGATTGCATAGACAAATTGCATTTCCTATGTGATTTATTTCCCTAAGATGTCATATAAATATCTAAATTTTATATTAACAATGTACTTTGAAGTGAAGGACAAATTTTTAACATTGATAACATGCGATCTTGTTGTAAACCCAATTTGAGATTGTTATTCATTCATGTAATTTCTGCTGCTTATCCCACTTCAGCAATTATTACACCAACTCCATCTCATATCAACAATAAGTCTATCATAGATATATTTATATGGTATAACATTCTGCTTCTTTCTAATTTAATACAGACTGTACTTATGGTAGCATTCATCTTGTTGGGGGATCTAATGCTACTGAAGGAAGAGTTGAAGTGTGTATTAATGGAGTATGGGGTACTGTCTGTGATGATTTCTGGGGACCTCCTGATGCTGCAGTTGTTTGTAGGCAGTTAGGAATTGATGGAGGTATTAATATCAAACATTGTTTTATCATAAACAATAATTAATAGATTCTATTGCTCGTACTAATGCTTATTTTGGTGCTGGTACTGGTCCTATTAACATGGACAATGTTCAGTGTACTGGAAATGAAGGATTCCTTGTCAACTGTACTTACTTATCTATTCATAACTGTTTCAATTCTGAAGATGCTGGTGTTTCTTGTGGCATACAACCATCCTGTAATTATAGTGACATTCGTCTTGTTGGTGGATCTAATGATAATGAAGGAAGAGTTGAAGTTTGCCTATTTGGATCATGGAGTACTGTCTGTGATGATTCTTGGGGACCTCCTCATGCTGCAGTTGTGTGCAGGCAGTTAGGAATCAATGGAAGTATGAATGTTAAACATTACTTTATCATAAACATTAATTAATAGGTTCTATTGCTTATGCTGAAGCGTATTTTGGTGCTGGTACTGGTCCTATTAACATGGGCAATGTTCAGTGTACTGGAAATGAAGAACTCCTCATCAGCTGCAGATTTTCATCAAATCATTATTGCAGTCATTCTTCTGATGCTGGTGTTGCTTGTGGTGCAACTCCTCGGTGTAACTACTCAGACATTCATCTTGTTGGTGGATCTAATGATAATGAAGGAAGAGTTGAAGTGTGTATTAATGGAGCATGGGGTACTGTCTGTGATGATAGTTGGGACAATGATGATGCTGTTGTTGTGTGCAGCCAATTAGGAATTGATGGAGGTAATTACTGGTATTAAAAACATTTGATTAAAAAATTAATATTTTTAGTTGCTGTTGCTCGTACTAATGCTTATTTTGGTGCTGGTACTGGTCCTATTAACATGGACAATGTTCAGTGTACTGGAAATGAAAGATTACTTGTCAACTGTACTTACTTATCTACTCATGACTGTGGCCATTCTGAAGATGCTGGTGTTACTTGTGGTGCCACTCCTCAGTGTAATGATACTGATATTCGTCTTGCTAATGGATCTAATGATAATGAAGGAAGAGTTGAAATGTGTATTGATGATCGTTGGTTGACACTCTGTAGCTCTACTTGGACGGTCTATGAAGCTGCTCTTGTTTGCAAACAACTTGGAATTAATGGAGGTAAGTGAAATAATATGGCACATGCGTGTAAATTACTGAAAGTAGTTTCTGTACCTCGCTCTAGCACATACTTTAGTTCTAGTACTGTTCCTAGTGATCATTTAGTACATCTATTCTGTGCTGGAAATGAAGACAATTTTACTCAATGCACTACTGGATTGATACCATATTGGCTTTGTGTACATTTCTATGGTTCTTTCAATGTTGGTGTTACTTGTGATGCACAACCTGAATGCAATAACACTGACATTCGCCTTGTTGGTGGGTCTAATGATAATGAAGGAAGAGTTGAAGTGTGTAGTAATGGAACATGGGGTACTATTTGTGGCAGTAGTTGGGACAATGATGATGCTATTGTTGTATGTAGGCAACTGGGTCTAGAATCAAGTTAGCTAATCATATTTATAAACATTTATAAATGCTTTTTATAGCTGGCATACATAAGATTGGATACTTTGGCTCTGGATCAAGCAGTATTGTAATGGCTAATGTACAATGTAATGGGACTGAAGACCTATTAGTTAATTGTCTCCA
>NW_003547602.1:10910-12878 GCF_000090795.2 Amphimedon queenslandica | reverse complement strand
TACTAATGCTTATTTTGGTGCTGGTACTGGTCCTATTAACATGGACAATGTTCAGTGTACTGGAAATGAAGGGATTCCTTGTCAACTGTACTTACTTATCTACCCATAACTGTGGCCATTATGAAGATGCTGGTGCTACTTGTGGCGCAACTTCATGTAATAATTCAGACATTCGTCTTGTTGGTGGATCTAATGCTAATGAAGGAAGAATTGAAGTGTGTATTAATGGAGCATGGGGTACTGTCTGTGATGATGGTTGGGGAGCACCTGATGCTGCAGTTGTATGTAATCAGTTAGGAATTGATGGAGGTAATAGTTACAGTAGTATTCATTACATATCAATGCGACATTAGGTTCCATTGCTCGTACTCGTGCTTATTTTGGTGCTGGTACTGGTCCTATTAACATGGATGATGTTGAGTGTACTGGAAATGAAGGATTCCTTATCAACTGTACTTACTTATTTATTCATAACTGTGGCCATTCTGAAGATGCTGGTGTTACTTGTGGTGCACAGCCTGAATGTAATAACACTGATATTCGTCTTGTTGGTGGATCTAATGCTAATGAAGGAAGAGTTGAAGTGTGTGTTAATGGAGTATGGGGTACAGTCTGTAGCCATCATTGGACTTACAGTGAAGCTGCTGTTGTCTGTAAACAGCTTGGAATTAATGGAAGTAAGTAAAACTAATTGCAGTGCATAAGTTTACAATAAGCAGTATCTGTACCTCGAGATGTTTCTTACTTTGGTTCTGGCACTGGTCCTATCAGCATTGGTACAGTATACTGTACTGGAAATGAAGACAACCTTACTCAATGTACATTAACATCACAATTCTTCTGTTGGCATTTCTATGATGTTGGTGTTAGTTGTGATTCACAGCCTGAATGTAATGACACTGACATTCGTCTTGTTGGTGGATCCAATGATATTGAAGGAAGAGTTGAAGTGTGTATTAATGGAACATGGGGTACTATTTGTGGCAATAGTTGGGACAGCAATGATGCTGCAGTTGTATGTAGACAACTGGGTCTTGGATCAAGTTAGTTTGTATAAAAATTGTTTATAATTATTATTGTATGTAGATGGTATTCCATATAGCAGTGCTTATTATGGTTCTGGTACTGGTCTTATTGCAATGGATGATGTACACTGTGATGGAACTGAGGAAGCACTTATCAACTGTCAACATGATACTTATCATAATTGTGATCATACTGAAGATGCTGGAGTTAGGTGTATCATAAACAGCACCTCTACAAGTAATTAGTACCAAAATCTAATAAGATATACATTTAGATTTAGCACATTTAATTAGATTGCATAGACAAAATACATTTCCTATACAATTTATTTCCCCAAGATACCATTATATTAACAATGTATTTTGAGTTGAAGGATAAATTTTTAACATTGATAACATGCAACATTTTTATAAAGCCAATTTTAGATTGTTGTTTATCATATTTTATCATGTAATCTCTGCTGCTTATCCCACTTCAGCAATTATCACACAGATCCCATCTCCTATCAACAAAAAGTCTATCATAAATAAATAGCATAATATTCTAAAGCTTCTTTCTAAATTATAGACTGTACTTATGGTAGCATTCGTCTTGTTGATGGATCTAATGATAATGAAGGAAGAGTTGAAGTGTGTATTAATGGAGCATGGGGTACTGTCTGTGATGATCTCTGGGGAGTAAATGATGCTGCAGTTGTATGTAATCAGTTAGGAATTGCTGGAAGTAAGACTAGCATAATTTGTTATTGTTCATTGATTACTATTTTGACAGCTTCTATTGCTCGTACTAATGCTTATTTTGGTGCTGGTACTGGTCCTATTAACATGGACAATGTTCAGTGTACTGGAAATGAAGGATTCCTTGTCAACTGTACTTACTTATCTACCCATAACTGTGGCCATTATGAAGATGCTGGTGCTACTTGTGGCGCAACTTCATGTA
>NW_003547602.1:7612-8965 GCF_000090795.2 Amphimedon queenslandica | reverse complement strand
CATAGCAAGGAACACGATGGCAAGGAGGATTTATCTCAATGCTATGACACCGTTGCAGTTGATGCTACCTATTCTGTCATTACACCACAAGTAACAACTGTGATATGTGAGGAGGGGGATGGTGGTTATGAAAACATGTCAGGTGGACAAGGGAATGAAGGTGTATATGAAACTATTGCCTCAGAAATATAACTTCATATACACACACAATATTGCTGCAATAACATTAATTTTTTGCTACAAAAAGACTATAGTTGTTATAAAATTTTTATAGACTTTGTCATTGAGTCATGCAGCTAGTGTTATTACTGTTATACATTACATCTTTATATAATCCTACTATTATTGCATAGTTAGCATCTAATATTATGTTCTACACTTTGACTAGTATCTATATTATTTTGCTGCTGTACAAAAATATTTGAGATAATTAATGTTAATAAGACTTTGATGTTGATAGCCTGCTTGTTTACAAGTTAAACTATACTTCTCTATAGCTCATGGTCATTAACAAAGTAAATTGAAGGTAATTGACCATTTATGAGTGTCAGTATGATTATCAGCTATCAGAGTGTGTAGGTACTTACTTTGGACATTGAAATAGGCTACTGAGTGCTATTTGTAGTATCAAAACACATAATTACTGTTATTAATGATTTTGCTAGTAGATAATGCCTTTCCTGTACTACATAACAGAACTTCCTTTCCTAATAATAACACAATACCCACAAGTTTTACTACAAATTATCATGTTGTTTTAGCGATGCAGATAAAAGAAACTACAATAACATGCATGAAAGTAACTTAATTATTACCATACAAGACTTAATTAACACAAATAATTGCATTAGACTAATTCTGTGGCCTGCTGCACAACACTGCATGCGTAGGGCTACACATAGGGGTGTCCCAATTATGCTAAGTTTTTTACCTATAATTCTATTCAGAAATTCTCAAAAATTTGCCTATTAGTAATGCGGTAGCGTTACTAAGTAGGATTCACCCCCAAACAAAATGGCTGCCAGCCTGCCACGACTTTTGCAGCCTTGCTATATTATTCTTTTATTCTGCCCTATTATTCTCACTAACTACAATAAAAATGAAAATTAGTAAGTCTGAAAAACTATTTAAAGTATCACTATCAGCAGAGACTGCAAAATATAAGTCTCTATATCAATGTCAGAACCTGAACTTTGCACGGTTCGAAAATTGAGCTCAGGCATTAAAAAATTCAAAAATTGTGCATTTGCTGCTCTTTAATTAAGCCCAACATACACTATGCAACATTTGTTGCAAACAAAATGTTGCAACTTGTTACATGCAACACAGTTTATACAGCAGTCAATGGAGCTT
>NW_003547602.1:0-2726 GCF_000090795.2 Amphimedon queenslandica | reverse complement strand
TGTACTTGGATGATAATAAAACTTTGAGTGCGACTAATCCATGCTATCATAGCAAGGAACAAGATGGCAAGGAGGCTCTGTCTCAATACTATGACACTGTTGCAGTTGATGCTACATATTCTGTCATTACACCACAAGCAACGACTGTGATATGTGAGGAGGGGGATGGTGGTTATGAAAACATGTCAGGTGGACAGGGGAATGAAGGTGTATATAAAACTATTGCCTCAGAAATATAACTTCATATACACATACAATATTGCTGCAATAACATTAAATTTTTACTATAAAAAAGGTAGCATTTGATATAATTTTTTTACAGTTTTTGTCATGACATAATGATAGCTAGTGTTATTACTGTTATACATGACATTTTTGCATCCTACTTTTTAAAAATCATTCAGTAAAAAATTCAATTTTGAAAGGAATCAGTTCAAATTTTCCATGAAGAATCAGTGTATGAGAAAAAATATTGAATTGAAGAATTCTCAGTTTTATAGCAATTTTGACAAAATATCCTGTATTATTTTACGCTTATTTGTAGTATTAAATTCGGTCAATTGTCTTTGGCCTGATTTAATACTGGATTTTTTAATGTAGTCCACAACAACACTATAAAAATGTGGTTATCGAAGTTAATTGAATTAATAATTGCAAAAGAGAATCGATTTAATTTTACCGTATTAATTCTTAATACAAGGAGCTCTTAGCCTTTTGCTGCCATTTCTCTCTTTTGTCCTTCTATTAATCTTTAACCGTTTAACGAGGTCTATTTGAGTTGATTATGGAAGAGCTATTGTTCCTCAAAGCACTTCTTTCCCTCTACTTTATAGCTTCATGCAATGGATCATGCTCAGATCTTAATTTTGGCAAGGATGGCTGCTGCATTAGATCTCCAGCCACTAATTGTTATAATAATGAAGATTATTGCTCCTGTGATCAGGAATGCTATGCCCAAGGCAACTGCTGCCATGACATTGCAACTACTGGCTGTTACCCTGAAGGAGTTACAAGTCAGGCAAATATTTTACATGCATAGATAAATACTCTCATTATTTTTTATAATAGAATGTAACTATGATTCAGACATTCGTCTTGTTGGTGGATCTAACGATAATGAAGGAAGAGTTGAAGTGTGTAGTAATGGTTTCTGGGGTACTGTCTGTGACGATCTCTGGGGACCTCCTGATGCTGCAGTTGTGTGTAGGCAGTTAGAAATCGATGGAAGTAATCATTAAAATAATTTTAGTAAAAAGTTTATATTTTTTAGTTTCTATTGCTCGTACTCGTGCTTATTTTGGTGCTGGTACTGGTCCTATTAACATGGACAATGTTAGGTGTACTGGAAATGAAGATACACTTGTCAACTGTACTTACTCATCTACTCATGACTGTGGCCATTCTGAAGATGCTGGTGTTACTTGTGGTGTAACTCCTCAGTGTAATAATTCAGACATTCGTCTTGTTGATGGATCTAATGATAATGAAGGAAGAGTTGAAGTATGTTTTAATGAATATTGGGGTACTGTCTGTGATGATTATTTTTGGACAACCTATGATGCTGCTGTTGTCTGTAAACAGCTAGGAATTAATGGAGGTAAGTGAAAATATTTGCAGTGCATAAGTTTACAATGGGCAGTTTCTGTGCCTCGAAGTACCACGTACTTTGGTCCTGGCACTGGTCCTGTTAACATTGGTTATGTATCCTGTACTGGAAATGAAAACAGCCTTTTTCAATGTGATGTGATTTATGATTTGACCTGTAAACATTCCTATGATGTTGGTGTTACTTGTGGTTTACCACCTATATGTAATAACACTGACATTCGTCTTGTTGGTGGATCTAATGATAATGAAGGAAGAGTTGAAGTGTGTTTCAATGAAAAATGGAGTACTGTCTGTGATGATGACTGGGACAGTGATGATGCTGCAGTTGTATGTAGGCAGTTAGGAATTGATGGAGGTAATTTTAAAATAATATTTACTTGAAAAATTGTAATATTTTAACAGTTGCTATTGCTCGTACTGATGCTTATTTTGGTGCTGGTAGAGGTCCTATTAACATGGACAATGTTCAGTGTACTGGAAATGAAGGATTACTTGTCAACTGTACCTATCGACCTAATCATAATTGTTTCCATTTTGAAGATGCTGGTGTTACTTGTGGTGCAACTTCTCAGTGTAATAATTCAGACATTTGTCTTGTTGGTGGATCTAATGATAATGAAGGAAGAGTTGAAGTGTGTAGTAATGGAACATGGGGTACTATTTGTGGCAATAGTTGGGACAGTGATGATGCTATTGTTGTATGTAGGCAACTGGGTCTAGGATCAAGTTAGCTAATCATATTTATAAACATTTATAAATGTTCTTTTATAGCTGGCATACATAGGATTGGATACTTTGGCCCTGGATCAGGCAGTATTGTAATGGCTAATGTACAATGTAATGGGACTGAAGATCTATTATTTAATTGTCTCCATTATACTACTCATCAATGTAGTCACAGTCAAGATGCTGGAGTCAGTTGTAGCGCTACAAGTGGTAAATAATTTATTTGTTAAGCACATTTTACTAGAAAATCATTCATAAATTACTCATACTCATTTCTGTTTTATAGGCTGTACTTCTGGTAGCATTCGTCTTGTTGGTGGATCTAATGCTAATGAAGGAAGAGTTGAAGTGTGTAGTAATGGAGCATGGGGTACTGTCTGCAGTGATTATGG
>NW_003547601.1:11924-16020 GCF_000090795.2 Amphimedon queenslandica | reverse complement strand
TATCTGAATTCTTAATTGTAACTCACCACACATATAAGTCTCCTATATACTGTTCAGTTCTCTATATCTTCTTGACAGGTTGACATATGCACACATACTAAAGACAAAATAGAAATAAGGATAAAGAAATAAGGAAGAAATAAGATTAAGAAAAAATTGTGTGAACCCCTTTCTTCACAAATCAGTAACATTATTGATGGCTCACCTTTCGTTAAACTATATAAAATTATAGAGGATTTAGATAGTAAAAGGCCTGAGAAAAGAGGAGAGAACAAGAAGAATGATGAGATAAAATAAGTTAAATTTTACCTTTTGTTGGAGTGAAAAAAGACTGACGTAACAAATAACCTTTTAAATTTCTATGAAAGAGAAAGGGAAGAAAAGACAGAAAGAGAGAGAGCATCACTGTTACAAGCATTATTGTTCCTTACATGTTGTGATCATTGACAAGTAAAAGATAAGACCTAATAAAATCGCCAAAATTTAACCCATCAATTATGTCAAAAACCTTCCACCACCAACCACGTAGTCAAGACGTAACCCTGCTATATAGTACAAGGGGATAATGGAGAGTGGAAGAAAAAGAAGAACAGTAACAATTAATATACAAACCATGCATTAAAACTATAATAACAAGAACATTGATACCATGACTAATCTTACGTACTGCCAAAAGTAAATATATTTTGTTGGTCACTGCTTCATCATCCTTAAATAAGTTTCAATAGAGGAGAGGCGAGATGAGAAGAGACAAGAAGAAAATACATAAAGAATGAGAGGAAATGCAATATAAAATTTTTCCTTTAGGCTTGATATGAGTGAAAAAATAACAGATCACTCAAAGTTACATGTATGTACACTATACAGAGATAAAGCCAGAGAGAGAGAGAGAGACCATGAAAATGGTGACCAGTAGGCAAGGCAGTCTGGCATTGACAAATTCTATTAATTCCTTACATGCGTATATGTTCTTTGGCTCTATACTCCTTCAAGCCACAACTTCATCACTTGTTTTATTAGCTGTCGCCAATTAGTTCCATCATACATAGTAGCCTAACTCATGAGAGAATAATTCATCCTGTTTAGAAAAAAGAAGTGTCCTTATAACAAGTGGCAATTTCACAAAATATGCCAGTGCAATCATACATTACACACACCCAATTAGAGATTTAATATTACAGTACAATGACATTAACAAACCCTCACTCACACACTCCTGCATGCATTACGAACTCATGCAATATCAGTACGGTAAACGTGAAAGCGGCTGGAGAATCACTATGGTAGGCTTGTAGTGGGGGACACATAACATCTAAAAATTAATACTATCCAATGCAACACTACCACTACATTAATATAACACTTGTGACTTACTAGCATGACATTTTATGACATAGCCAGCCTGACCTTCACAGTGATGCAGGCCTGGCTTTAAAGAACACCCACATTCCTCCAAACTGCATGTCCACCCGCACACATCATGTAAAATGATGCGTGTCCTCACAGAGAAACCAAGACTTCCCAGTTCGAGTGAACAGGGCCGCCACGGTACAGGATAACTAAATGGACAGATCACTGTCAGTTGTTGCTCGACTCCATGTTTCACAATCACATGATGTAAGACACTTGCACGTACTAAAACACATCAAATAGTGGCTTGCATGAATTATGCTATATAAATGTACAATAATTGGTATGAATTTAAGACAACAGGATTCAATTCCCTTCATGCATATTCCATTCAGACACGGATTCAACCATTAAACCCACACAAACACAAGGACTCAACTGTCAATTCCATTCAGAGATGGATTCAACCATTAAAACTAAACACCTATTATGTCAATAAACTTATTCCACTATTTAGAGACAAATTAAATTAACTCTTCTATTATTATTAATTGAAATACTAATTATTTAGAATTCTTTTTATTGATAGTATTAAATTTGACATCCATTTTTAGGTTTAAATGTTTATCGGTTCATTATTGGAAGAAAAGAATTTTTGAAATAAAAGCCATTAGAACCATATAAACAATTTTATAATTACTATTTTAAAAATTTGAATCATTAATTATTCATACCTAGGCTAATCATTATTCATTACTGAGACTTCACTCCTATTTTAGTTCTTTAAATTTATTTCTCATGACACAATGACAAATTTAAATCTCTCAGGATCGATATCTTACTTCTCGCTCTCTCAGCATCTCATTCTCTCTTTCTGTCTTGTAGCAAAGTTTAAATAAAAGATGTAGGCAGTTATGGAAGACAATCCTTTGACAACTTTTCAGCAGTACAGTACTATACTTACAGGCATGCATTATTTAGCAGAATATGATAGCAACTTACACAAAACTTGTCATTTCTGATGGACATATTTCCAGTCAAAAATCTTATGCAGTTAGCTCAGGGGGCTTTCCTTTAAAAATAATATCAATACATTACTGTTCATTATAAGTAAGAGGTAATCATGCAACACACAGCTCAGTTATCAAAATGAGTACAGAACACTACAGAAAATATAAAGCAAAACATACCAATAATGCACCACCAAAATTGCTGTTTTACATTAATTGGCATTATTAATACAGCATCCTTTGAAAGATCCTAATGTAATGAATACTTTTCAATGTCACATTCTTATGATAGTTACTACATAATGTACCTTCAATTGAGCAAATCAAACTACAAAACATGGCGGCAACCTCAGTGACACCATCCACAAAATTATCATGCCTATCTGAATAATTCAAGCAAAAGCATCATAATCAGATGTCAAAAATAGGCTGACTCACTGCTTGTATAATTTTTTTCACTCAAAAATGACCACTGAAATTGCAATCTTCAGAAATTGCCAACTTTATAACAACCTATACTCATCTGATATACTATCAGAATAGGCTGCAACTTCGCTATTACCTTCGTAAGCCTTAGAAAACTGAAGAAAAGCAATCCCGATTCCCTCCAGGTGACTGGCAGCCATCTTCATAAAATCATGATACACCAGTGTAAACAGCACTGTTACACTCAGAGTAAAGATTCATTAATGTAGCATTACATCCAGTATCTTCTTTGTATAACAGCAATATATCAGACCAGAGATATCAGACTGAGGTAAAATCAAACAAGTGAATCAGAATGATATTCAATTACAATTAGCCACGCCTGGAGGTACAATGGAGGGCTGAAAAGGTCTAAATGAGTGATTTGTTCATTTGTGTCACTTAAGCGACTGAGTGCCAAAGAGGCGAAATGGAAATCATGCATGGTAAGTGTTGATAAGATTGTAATACATGTAACCAGTATTACATGTAACCTATGTGTGTGCTTTTGAGAAATAAGTAACTTTATCAAACTATTCCTTTCCTTCCTTACTGAGGTGGCTAGGTCCATTATGTAACTGCTTTTTTGTCTCCATTTCTTACATCCCAAGCCGATTAACTCTTTTTGTGTTTGTACTGTATATGTATATGTGGTTCCTAGTAGTAATTGTAGTTTCATTTTTATCTGCAGTACAGTGTATTAATAATAATAGTGCTATTGATATTATTAATAGTATTAATGATGATCTATTTTACAATGATAATTATTGTACATGTAGAATATTGTTTCTTGATCATTATACACGGTTTATCAAACAATATTTACATACGATGGCTTTCGAAGCCTTTTCTTTTGGATGTACTATGAAAATATTCATCATAAAATAAGACAAAATACATGTTCAACTATTTACTTTAATTATCAGCCATATGTAGCTCGCTACACATAATAATACACATATGACATCTAGAAAATGAAATAGTATTGTTTTAGCATTAGTTTTGGAAAAGTTGTTATCCACTGAAACTGTGACTGTACACAGTTTACTGAAACTAAGCAAATATTCTTAATTTACCATACATTTATTATTTTAGTAAGCTACATGTAGGTCAAAATTTTTGTTTAGTTAATTTTTACTAAGAACAAGCACTGACACAGGAAAAGCATTAAGAAAGTTCTTACTTATTGTTTTGCTGATATCCATATCAACTTTGCTCAGTTTTACAGTTCTTGCCTTTGCTATCAGTTCCTTTTATAATTTTTGGCTATG
>NW_003547601.1:6746-11914 GCF_000090795.2 Amphimedon queenslandica | reverse complement strand
TCCTTTTCCCAACTTTATAACAGCCTATATACTCATCTGTTATACTGTCAGAATAGGCTGCAACTTCGCTATTACCTTCGTAAGCCTTAGAAAACTCAAGAAAAGCAATTCCGGTTCCCTCCATGTGACTGGCAGCCATCTTCATAAAATCATGATACACCAGTGCAAACAGCACTGTTACACTCAGAGTGAAGATTCATTAATGTAGCATTACATCCAGTATCTTCTTTGTATAACAGCAATATATCAGACCAGAGATATCAGACAGAGTTAAAATCACACAAATGAATCAGAATGATATTCAATTGCAATTAGCCACGCCTAGAGGTACAATGGAGGACTGAAAAGGTCTAAATGAGTGTTTTGTTCATTTGTGTCACTTAAGCGACAGAGTGCCAAAAAAGCAAAATGGAAATCATGCATGGTAAGTGTTGATAAGATTGTAATACATGAAACCAGTATTACATGTAACCTATGTGTGTGCTTTTGAGAAATAAGTAACTTTATCAAACTATTCCTTTCCTTCCTTATTGAGGTGGCTAGGTCCATTATGTAGCTGTTTTTTTTGTCTCCCTTTCTTACTTCCCAAGCCGATGAACTCGTTTTCTGTTTGTACTGTATATGTATATGTGGTTACTAGTAGTAATTGTCGTTTCATTTTTATCTGCGGTACAGTGTATTATAATAATAGTGCTATTGATATTATTAGTAGTATTAACGATGATCTATTTTTCAATGATAGTTATTGTACATGTAGAATATTGTTTCTTAATCATTATTTACGGTTTATCAAACAATATGTACATACGATGGCTTTGGAAGCCTTTTCTTTTGGATGTACTATGAAAATATCCATCATAAAATAAGACAAAATGCATGTTCAACTATTTACTTTAATTATCAGCCGTATGTAGCTCGCTACACATAATTATACACGTATGATATCTAGAAAATGAAATAGTATTAATAGTATTTAGTGACTGTTTTAGCATTAGTTTTGGAAAAGTTATTATCCACTGAAACTGTGACTGTACACAGTTTAATGAAACTAAGCAAATATTCTTAGTTTACCATACATTTATTATTTTAGTAAGCTACATGTAGGTCAAAATTGTTTTAGGTTTAGTTAATTTTTACTAAGAACAAGCACTGAAATAGGAAATGCATTAAGAAAGTTCTTACTTATTGTTTTGCTGATATCCATATCAACTTTGCTCAGTTTTACAGTTCTTGCCTTTGCTATCAGTTCCTTTTATAATTTTTGGCTATGCAAGCAAAGGCCTGTTACTAACCAACATGCAACACTTCATTTTAACAGCTCTAAGCTTGCCTAGGCTGTCAAGTTCTTGCATAATATCTTTGTGTGCATGTACTTAACTGTACATGGCAATGATGGCATTTTGAGGATGCTTTTGCCTATTCAGACCCATTTTACAAATTCACTACTAATTTACCATTGACTACAATTATTATAACTTGCCACAAAAATTTTGAGTTGGTTTTCTGATAACGTACATGTTTGTGAATGTATGCTTGTTAGTACGAAGTAGTAGCTTATAGTACTATATTAGTATTTGATAGTGATATTGGTTTAGTGTTGAAATGTAGTTCAAACACAAGTTTTGCTATATAAGTTGTCTAATATCATCTGTGAAGTAGTGATATGACTCTTAATCTTAATGTACATGTAAAACCCCCAATCTCCAGATATTTTATTGCTTATCAGCATTGCCAGTTTATTAGCCCACTCAAATTTGATCTGTTTCACTGGCGGAGAGGGCAGGTAGCCTCATTACAATTTTTTTATCATTGAAATTTTTATTTGCCAATGCGGGCGTGAAAGGTGAATATATGAATGTAATTGGAGTTGACTTAACTGTACGTTTCATTCTTCTTTTACCTTGCATGTGTATGTTATGTACCAAAATTAATGATTAATGCAACAAGTCATGCTTTTAGGCTTGCCTAAGCTCTGATTTAATAGCATCACAACGTGGCTCACGCATATTCCATGCTGTCACGTTATCTCTGTGTAATGATGAATGAGTGTAAAAAATCTACATGTACTAATGTCTATGACTGCTAATTTATACATACATATGCTGCAATTGATATTGATTACTCAACCCTGACCCTGGCCTTTTACTTGTATAAGAACTTGTGCCGTTTCAGTACATTGTTTTACTTTTTGTTTTAATAGTAATATATATGAATAACAATTCCTCTTAGTGAAACTTGTGGAATCCATTATTTTATAATTTAGTGAAATTTATCACATCTTGCTTGAAATAAATTTGCTGTTCATTGACATTATTACTTAATGGCACTTCCTTTGTGTCACAGTCACATGCAATTCACCACAACACTTCTCACTTTTCCTAATACTCTTGTCTCCTCTCTCTCTCTCTCTCTCTCTCTCATTACAGATGCTCATTAGTTCTTGTTGTTCACAGAGACTCGTGGCAGGTAATGATGATATTCATTATTATTTTACGTAGCTACATGTACATGTATGTTGTACAATGTAGATAGTTTGGAGTGCTTAATTTGGGTGAATTGCTGTGTGCCCATTGATCTCTTATTTAATCATATAATCTTCTCTCTTTTCTCTCTCTTCCTTTCCTCCATAAAGGAATGACACACGAGTGATATGCATTGGGTTGGATTTGGTGACTGTTATGTTGTAGTGTGGCGGGAAGAGTCTTGGGGACATTAAATCACTGAGAGTTCTCATGCAAGATGGACTCTACCATCACTTACTTACTGTAAATAAGCAACTTTACGAAATACATATTTCATTTTGTGTTAAATTGTATTTTGTTAGTTGCTTCAGAACGAATCTGTTGATGTTTTTGGTCACTCTTTGAGAAAGTGCTTTCTTCTTCTTGATTCAAATTGTCATGATCTCAAACTACAACTGCAGGTAAAGAAAGAAACACATACATGTATGTGGATCATTAGATACTTCTCTCTCTCTCTCTCTCCCTCTCCCTCTCTCTCTCTCTCAGTAGTTCCTTAATATGCTAAGGCACACAATACAATTAGATCAGTCAGGACTTCAAGCAGGCATTCAAGCTAACATTAGAATGTCTCATTCAAGTAAGAAAGAGTACATTTCTGTACACGAGATTCGTGACAGTTTAATAAATTTTATGTCTCTCTTTTATTTAGTTTTGTCACATTCATAATTTTGTATCAGAGTTATTTGTCAATTATGATTGCAGTACCTACTGTACTAACATGGGCGAGAGACTGAGCAAACTACTTGCTAAGGTATGTCAGCCATCAGCTGTTATTAAGCTTTGCCAATTACCCTGTACTATAGTGCGGGGCATTTTGCTAAAAATGATTAGGAAAAAATTGTTTATTTAATAATTTTTTTCTAATGCATATGCATTGTACATGTTCTTATGTTGTGTAGAAAGTTTGAGTTAATTCTGATCAAGATTGGATTTATAATGAATTTTTAAAGTTGTTCCAAAATCTGACTAAAGTCCCTGTACTATTATTGTACAGTGATTTTGACAAAATTTGCCAAAAATGAAAAGATGAGAATTCTCCATTTTTATTATTTTTTTCTGATACATATACATATACTTATGTTCCATATCAAGTTTGAACTGCTTTTCTCTCTATACAGCAAGCATTCTCCAGCTCTTATCACACCGTATCATCTACCAACTTTATTAGCACTGGAAACACTACTGACAAAGATACTGGCATTAGAATCAACCAACACCACCACTACTGATAATAATGATACCAATGATGGTGATACTAATAGAATGTGTACTAAAAATGGAGGGAAATTTGCAGGTGACTAATGAATGAGTGAGTGCCAATTCATCTGCTTGGATCATATTCTCATCAGATAAGCAGCAGCAGCCAGATATCAGTCTGAATGGAGCATAGGAGGTGGGTGGAGCTATATCAGAACCTAATATGGCGTTTTGGCCTTTTGTCACTTCATTTAACCGTTTTTCAGGGTAATTTCAATCATAATTGATCTAATTTTACATTTTTTGTGTTCCATTTGTAGGTACCGTCAAGGATCTGAAGTCCTTTTTCGTGGGCGGAGTTGACGCCTTGTCTTCAAATTTACATGAATGAACATTAAAGGTAAAGCACACGTGATATTGAGATAATTTTACAAATATTTAATGGACTTGTATGTGCCTCACATTGAGAAGAGGTCACCGTGGGTGGCGGAGTCATGCATCCCATCTAATATGGCATTTTGGCCTTTTGTCACTTCATTTAACCATTTTAAAGATTAATTTCAATCATTATTGATCTAAATTTACATTTTTGTGTTCCATTTGTTGGTACCATCAAGGATCTCAAGTCCATTTCGTGGGCGGAGTTGACGCCTTGTTTTCAAATTTACATGAATGAACATTAAAGGTAAAACACACATGATATTGAGATAATTTTACAAATATTTAAGGTTATCACTAATTTTGAAAAGATTTTGATACTTTAAAATTGAGTAATTGTATCTTTGTATATACATGTACATGTATCTATCAATAATAATAGTGCTATTATTATTATAATAGTATTAATGATAATCAATTCGAACCTGACCTAATTTATATTACAATGATAATAATAACAGTAGTATTAGTAACGCGGTAGCGTTACTAAGTAGGATTCACCCCAAAACAATATGGCTGCCACGACTTTTGCAGCCTTGCTATACCGGGAAAACGAGCTCTTATGCTTACCAGACTTCTTAGAGGACCTTATCTTGATCAGAGGACTCCATTGGTACCACTAGCGTGGCTCTAGACCTTGTGTAAGAGAAAAGTCAAAAATCAGCAAAACGGCCGTTTTGTTCAGTCCACTTTTTTTCATCTTCATCTCCTGTCAATCCAGTTGTCGGTGTGTATCTGAATATTGGCTGGTGCCAGAAGGTTAATTCTTACACCATTCTACTTCAACAGTCTATACGCAGGTCCATGTCCCATCAGATCATTCTCCACGAAAGGAAGAAGTGATACTGTGACTGTTGGATCTGTCCAACTTACCTCGTGCCGCCATTTTGTTAATTAAAAGAAACATGTGCTCAAAAATTTGGGTGTGGTCGCGCATGCTCAGATGTCAGAACTGGGAAAAGGGAGCAATTTTTTTAATCTAGCTATGCTTGGATCAACTGCAATACTTAG
>NW_003547601.1:0-6513 GCF_000090795.2 Amphimedon queenslandica | reverse complement strand
TTTTTTTTGCATTATTGTATTTTTAATATTAAAAATTATTTTGCAATTAAACAATCTCTTGAACAGGCTGCGCAAGCATAACAAATAATTACCAGAGTGGCAAGCAAAATGAAATAAGCACATTAAACTGTGAGGCTAATTGCAAACACTTCTGAAATATTATTATTAAAATTGTCTCTTTATAAAATAATTTTTCATAGCTTACTGAGAATGGTAGCAACAGCAGAGATATGAAGAAAAAAAAAGATTCACTTCGTCTTCCTTAGAAATAATACGCCATCTTTGATCTTGTGTCATTTCTGGATACCTCTGTATATTATAAAACTGGCGGGAAATATTAATTGCAAGGTGGGGTTAAGTTATGACGTCATATTAGTCAAACCATTAATAAAAATGGCCACCGGTATGTACTTCCTGACTATTGTTTATTTAGCTGTTTCATCTGGTGAATGCAGGCTCTACGAAGCTGTAAAGCTTGCAATCGTGGTATAATGAAGGCAAACACTCAATCAAGTTAGTATGCAGTAAATGCTTTTGTGATACACTGATGTTTGAAAGTGAACAAAACTCTATGAGAGATTGCAGCCCATTTTGCAAAACTTGAAGAACTTTTGCCAAGTGATGGAGCATACGTCAATAGAAAATAATATTATAAAAACAATCATATTACTAAAAATTAAAGTACTCTCAATATGTTCAAGAATTCTTTACTCAGTTTTCAACCATTTTAAAAAGTTAAGTAAAGTTTATTCCATCTCACTATTGAGAAAAAATTTGAAAAAATTATATGTTGTAGAAAATGTATAAAGAAAACAATTTGTGTTCCGAAAACTAAATTGTGCGTTCAGCCCGTTGTACCTTAAGCATTAGTTTTTGTTTTGGTAGAATAGTTTTATTTTGTGTTGGAAAAGTTGTTATTCACTGAAACTGTGACTGTACACAGTTTACTGAAACTAAGCAACGATTCTTAGTTTACCGTACATGTATTAGTTTAGTAAGCTACATGTAGGTCAAAAATTTTTTTTGGTTTAGTTAATCAAAAGTAAAATACACATGTACTTATATTTTACTATAAACAAGCACTGAAATGGAAAGGCATCAAGAAGGTTCTTACTTATAATTTTACTGATATCCATAATTGCTTAATGATGCTATAATTTGGACTTTCCTCAGTTTTATAGTTCTTGCCTTTGCTATCAGTTCCTTTTATATTTTTTTGGCTGTGCAAGCAAAGGCCTGTTACTAACCAACGTGCAACTCTTCCTGTGTAACAGCTCTGAGCTTGCATATGCTGTCAAGTTCTTGCATTATATCTTAGGGTGCATGTACTTAACTCTACATGGCAATGATGCTTTTGCCTTTTAGACCAATTTTACAAAGTCAATATTAATTTCCTATTGACTATAGTTATTATAATTTGCCACAATTTTTGAGCTTGTGTATTCAATGGTAAATTTGACAGGACATTAATGATGTTAATTATGATTGCAGTACCTACTGTATTAACGTGTGCGAGACACTGAATAAACTACTTGCTAAGGTATGTCAGCCATCATCTGTTATTAAGCTTAGCCAATTACCCTGTACTATTGTACGGGTATTTTGCTAAAAATGATTAGAAAAAAATTCTTTATTTATTAATTTTTTTCTGATGCATATGCATTGTACAATTTTTATGTTGTGTAGAAAGTTTGAGTTAATTCCGATCAAGATTGGATTTATAATGAATTTTTAAAGTTGCTCCAAAATGTGACTAAAGTCCCTGTACTATTATAGTACTGTGATTTTGTCCAAAATTTTCCAAAAATGAAAAGATGAGAATTCTCCAATTTTAGTATTTTTTTCTGATACATATATATATACATGTACTTATGTTCCGTATCAAGAACAAAGACGAGAAAGAAAGACATGAGAGAGAGAAAAGTTAAATAAGCCCATCCACAGAGGGCAAGACAGGTAGAGTCCTATTCAGCCACATCTGAGCATTAAAATGCCAGAGTATAACTGAGAGCCTCTGGAGATGGCGAGAAACATCCTGGTGCCTAGGTGGTGACCAATCATCCGGATGGTACTGAGGGCATCCCGACTCCAACCACCCAAGGACTCCACAGCCATGGGAAGAAAGGAAACCCCCACTCTTTGGCAGTTCGCAAGATGGACAGAACGCTTTCACTGTTCAGCAACAGACAAAGCAGACCCCTGAACTTGCTGAATAACTTAAACTTGTAGAGGGGACACAACTGTAAAGTCTGAAGTAGCAGGGCGACTGTGGAGCCAGGAGGGAAGGAAGACATCAGCAGGACGACTTAGAGTCAGGCACAAGGTACGGGATCTCCCTGCGAAGGGAGAAGGCAGCAGCTTGGGCTGCAGAAAAAATAACATCCCGTAAAGCATTATGCCTAAAAACTCTCTCTGTGCTGCCTCCACATGCTAAAGCATGATCACCAAAAGCATCAGCAGGACGAGATGAAAAGGGACAATCCATGGTGTCACTAGAAAGCTGAACCCCCAACCAATATCTCAGACAAAGCCGAAATTCACAATCTAAAAGATGAAGGCCTAGGTTTGGGGAAGGAAGTACCCCTATCCAATCCCCAGCATGAGGAATACTGCTAGACAGGAGAAGGGCCTTAGAATGAATGTCCTGAGTCTAAGAAAGAAGAGCATTATAATTGACCTTATCTATGAGACCTGAGAGAGACTTTTGAGATATTGGCAGGTCAAGCTCTGAATTAGACGTCAGGTCAGCAGAAGAAGCAAAGGCTACAAGAGCAGCAGATACATAAGATGGAGGCGCCTCTTGACCAGATAAGGATAATATAAGAGGAACAAGCAGTGACTGAAGCACGGAAGATGGCAGATGAATGCCGAGATGCCAAACGGAGACCAACACCACCTAACTTGATGGGCAAGGCAGCTTTATAGCGTGACCAAGATATGAGGGAAAATCATTGTTATTATTATTATGAGAGTGAAAAAGGAATATTATTAATTGTTATTATTATTATTATTATTATTATTATTATTGTATTATTGTTATTATTATTATTATTATTATTATTACTATTATTGTTGTTATTATTATGTGAGTGAGAAAGGAATATTATTATTATTATTATTATTATTTTTATTTATTAGTTATTATTATTATTTTTATTTTTATTTCTTATTATTGTTATTATTATTATTTTTTTTATTTATTATAATAATAATAATAATAATTATTATTATTATTATTATTATTATTGTTGTTATTATTATGAGAGTGAGAAAGGAATATTATTATTATTATTATTTTTATTTATTAGTTATTATTATTATTATTATTATTATTATTAAACAAAAGCAACAACAGCAGGGAAGTGAACAAAACAAAACAAAACAAACACTGAACAAGCAAGGAGAGACAAAAAAGGAATTTAACTGTACATGGCGATGATGGCATTTTGAAGATGGTTTTCCCTATTCAGACCCATTTTACAAATTCCCTACTAATTTACCTTTGACTACAATTATAATTTGCCACATAATTTTTGAGTTGGTTTTCTGATAACGTACATGTTTGTGAATGTATGCTTGTTAGTACGATGAAGTAGCTTATAGTACTATATTTAGTATTTGATAATGATATTGGTTTAGTGTTGAAATGTAGTTCTAACACAAGTTATGCTATATAAGATGTCTAATATCATCGGTGAAGTAGTGATATGACTCTTAATCTTAATGTACATGTAAAACCCCCAATCTCCAGATATTTTATTGCTTATCAGCACTGCCAGTTTGTTAGCCCACTCCAATTTGATCTGTTTCACTGGCGGAGAGGGCAGGTAGCCTCATTACAATTTTTTATCATTGAAATTTTTATTTGCCAATGCGGGCGTGAAAGGTGAATATATGAATGTAATTGGAGTTGACTTAACTGTACGTTTCATTCTTCTTTTACCTTGCATGTGTATGTAATGTACCAAAATTAATGATTATTGCAACAAGTCATGCTTTTAGGCTTGCCTAAGCTCTGATTTAATAGCATCACAATGTTGCTCACACATATTCCATGCTGTCACATTATCTCTGTGTAATTATGAATGAGTGAAAAAAATCTACATGTACTAATGTCTATGACTGCTAATTTATACATACATATGCTGCAATTGATATTGATTACTCAACCCTGACCCTGGCCTTTTACTTGTATAAGAACTTGTGCCGTTTCAGTACATTGTTTTACTAATTGTTTTAATAGTAATATATAAGACTAACAATTCCTCTTAGTGAAACTTGTGGAATCCATTATTTTATAATTTGGTGAAATTTATCACATCTTGCTTGAAATAAATTTGCTGTTCATTGACATTCTTACTTAATGGCACTTCCTTTATGTCACAGTCACATGCAATTCACCACAACACTTCTCACTTTTCCTAATACTCTTGTCTCCTCTCTCTCTCTCTCTCATTACAGATGCTCTCATTAGCTCTTGTTGATCACAGAGACTTGTGGCAGGTAATGATGATATTCATTATTATTTTATGTAGCTATACATGTACATGTTTGTTGTACAATGTAGATAGTTTGAAGTGCTTAATTTGGGTGAATTGCTGTGTGCCCATTGATCTCTTATTTAATCATATAATCTTCTCTCTTTTCTCTCTATTCCTTTCCTTCATAAAGGAATGACACACGAGTGATATGCATTGGGTTGGATTTGGTGACTGTTATGTTGGAGTGTGGCGTGAAGAGTCTTGGATACATTAAATCACTGAGAGTTCTCATGCAAGACGGACTCTGCCATCACTTACTTACTGTAAATGAGCAACTTTACGAAGTACGTATTTCAGTTTGTGTTAAATTATAATTTGTTAGTTGCTTCAGAACGAATCTGTTGATGTTTTTGGTTGCTCTTTGACAAAGTGCTTTCTTCTTTTTGATTCAAATTGTCATCATCTCAAACTACAGCTGGAGGTAAAGAAAGAAACACATACATGTATGTGGATCATTAAATACTTCTCTCTCTCTCTCTCTCTCCCTCTCCCTCTCTCTCTCTCAGTGGTTCCATAATAAGCTAATGCACACAATACAATTAGATCAGTCAAGACTTCAAGCAAGCAGACAAGAGCTAACATTAGAATGTCTCAATTCAAGTAAGAAAGAGTACATTTATGTACACGAGATTCGTGACAGTTTAATAAATTTTTATGTCTCTCTTTTCTTTAGTTTTGTCACATTCATAATTTTGTATCAGAGTTATATGTTAATTATGATTGCAGTACCTACTGTACTAACGTGTGCGAGAGACTGAGCAAACTACTTGCTAAGGTATGTCAGCCATCAGCTGTTATTAAGCTTAGCCAATTACCCTGTACTATAGTACGGGGTATTTTGCTAAATATTATTACAGCAAGCATTCCCCAGCTCTTATCACACGATATCATCAACCAACATAATTAGCAATGGAAACACTACTGGCAATGATACTGGCATTAGAATCAACCAACACCACCACTACTGATAGTGATGATACCAATGATGGTGATACTAATAGAATGTGTACTAAGATTAATGGAGGGAAAGTTGCAGGTGACTGTAATAAAGGAGTAAGTGTGAATTCATCTGCTGGGATCATATTCTCATCAGATAAGCAGCAGCAACCAGATATCAGTCTGAATGGAGCAGAGGAGGTGGGTGGAGCTATATCAGAACGTAATATGGCGTTTTGGCCTTTTGTCACTTTATTTAACCATTTTTAAGGGTAATTTGAATCATAATTGATCTAATTTTACATTTTTTGTGTTCCATTTGTAGGTACCATCAAGGATCTCAAGTCCTTTTTTGTAGGCGGAGTTGACAAATTGTCATCAAAATTACATGAATGAACATTAAAGGTAAAGCACACATGATATTGAGATAATTTTACAAATATTTAATGGACTTGTATGTGCTTCACGTTCAGAAGAGGTCATCGTGGGGGGTGGAGTCATGCATCCCATCTAATATGGCAATTAGGCCTTTTGTCACTTCATTTAACCGTTTTTAAGAGTAATTTCAATCATTATTGATCTAATTTTACATTTTTGTGTTCCATTTGTAGGTACCGTCAAGGATCTCAAGTCCATTTTAGAGGGCGGAGTTGACGCCTTGTCTTCACATCTACATGAATGAACATTAAAGGTAAAGCACACAAGATATTGAGATAATTTTACAAATATTTAATGGACTTGTATGTGCCTCAGGTTGAGAAGAGGTCATCGTGGGGGGCGGAGTCATGCGTCCCATCTAATATGGCGTTTTGGCCTTTTGTCACTTCATTTAACCGTTTTTAATAGTTTCGATCATTATTGATCTAATTTTGCATTTTTGTGTTCCATTTGTAGGTATCGTCAAGGATCTCAAGTCCATTTTAGAGGGCGGAGTTGACGCCTTGTCTTCAAATTTACATGAATGAACTTAAAGGTAAAGCACACATGATATTGAGATAATTTTACAAATATTTCATGGACTTGTATGTGCCTCAGG
>NW_003547600.1:2138-16020 GCF_000090795.2 Amphimedon queenslandica | reverse complement strand
AATATTGGGAATAATGCGCATGCGAATTACAGATAAACCACCCACATTATGGCCACATAACTAATTTGGATCCATTTCTTGGCTTACCCTCCATTAGAGTCAAGAACACACCCACTTAATGTGTGGGTGGCACTTCTTATTATGCAAAAAATAATGTGTGGGATAATACCAAAGAAGATACTGTTAGGATACTTGTAATGTACACGTACAAAGGAATTGAAATAGAATTTTAAAAGCATCATTATAATAATTAAAATAATGAGCAACTGAGTATCCAAAAATTAATAGCTCTATCATACTTTATGATGCGAGCATAACATGATAATAACTATAATGAATTTAATAACTAATACATTAATATACACATACTGGGTAAATGCACATATGGTCATGATACATTTAATAATCAACACAATGAATGCACACAATTGTCTTACTCTATGAAAAACTCATACTGGTTATTAATTGTCACATAATTAAAAAAAGAAAGATTCTAAAAGTTATTGTCTTTTGATATAGCAAAAATTAATTTGTTGTTCCTTTACTAGTAGCAGGAGGAGGGTGGTCAGTATCCTATTGTGAACACAAAGAGTTAACATTGATTAGCTCATGTACATGTACATACCTAGTTCATTAAGCATATCATTTCCTATCTGTTTCATTCCTGCACCTAGTTGAGTTAAAATATTACACACGTCAGCTAAATACTGTCTTTCATCAGGAAAAGCTCCTAATTGACCCATCACATCAGTCATTACTTTACCAGCTTTATCAGCATTAGATACACCAACTGCTGTCATTACATAGTCTCTAGTCCCTTGTGTTATTAGATCCTTGGCAAGCAATGCTCCAGTGACATGACAAACACTTGCTGACATTGCCTTGGTTAGCTTGTCTGAATATTTCTGTAGTATCTCCTTTGGACCTGTACAGTTAAAACAAAGAAATGACTAATACTATCATGATAACAGTGCTATAAGAAGGTTGTGTTCTTCACTGTTAATATGTTCACTGTTAATATCATATGAACAAAAAAACTAAAAACTAGAAACAAAACGTCAGAGATTGTGAGCTTCATTAAGCATTACATGTATTATCAATGAATGCCAGGTAAGATTGAGTGAATGTGTTCAATTTAACAACGTACTTGTACTTGTACTTTTGGCTTCTTGATGAGAGCCAGTGCTTCCTGTCTCAGATACACTTCCTTGCGGAGCACCTTTATAATTAATACATTAAATTAGTATCAATGAATATGACTGTATTTTACTTTGCTTAATAATAATAATAATAATAACTTACTGTCAAGCCAGGAGTTCCACAACGGTTTCTCATGTTCCCATTTAGTAAGTGGGTTTTCACTGCATCGGAAGGTATGCTCCTTATTGACAGTCTCAACTTCAACTGTATGCTTCTTCCCTTTTGACACACCTCCTCTGTCACTACTAGCACCAGCACCACCTCCTCTGCTACCAGCACCACCACCAGCAGTACCACTTTCATGAGGACCAGCACTTTGTCCTTCATGAGTAATAGCATGCTTACATGAACAATAAAATCGGAGATCTGGAATCCTATGATTGTCACTGAGATGGTGTTTTGCAGCTGCAGAAGTGATAGCTTCTCTTACATCTTCCCTTACTACCCCTTCACCTCTCTGTTCCTCGCAATGGACTTCAATGCAATTCATCTGTTCAACTAGAACAATGTAGAATAACTTAACCCCTTCTGTGCTATATTTCAATTCAATGTAATTAGAGAAATTACTTTCAATGAAAGCAATTTTGTAGGTAGACCAGGAAAGAAGACAAGTTACGACAGAGCAGAAAAGGCCCATTGGGGTAGCCTTCTTGAAGTAAAACAGCAATGGCTCACGATCTTTAAAAGGATTGGTATCTGTAACATTTCTTACTGGAAGGAGAGCTGGTATGAAATGTTTATCATCTATTGGCGTGGCTATTGAGAGCTCTGCAAAAAGCTTCAGCAATTTCATTGCAATATCATTATCTTTTAGCTCTTTCTCTATGGGATCAAGTTGTTCATTACAAATCTTTTTAAACTCAGACTCTGAAAGCATTCCCTTTATAATTCCATCCTTGTCTCCAGTGTATATTTTTTTATTGGAGTGATATTTGTAAACAGGCACGACTAACTCCTTGAGAATACCAATGAGACTGCCTATGTTAACAAACACCAGGTCACTGCAGGCTTTAGAATCATGATAATAAATGATACTGTTGATCTGGTGCAAAAAATTAAGAGACTCCATCACTTCATCTTCTGAAAGTTTTAATTCTTCCCCAAGACTTTTGCAGGTGGAGTATTTTAAGATACCACATCCCTGCTCTACTGCAACACGAAGTACAATATCAAAGAAGTAATAGAAAAATGGAATGTTGATCTTTTTTTCAATGTCCTTCAAGAGCTTATGTACTTTACTCAAAGAACTCATAGTGTTTTTAAAATCGAGTTTCCTTTCTTTAATAGTGGCATTTGTTTCTATCCGGCTTTCAACAGGAATTTCAGCAATACGACCATCAATTTCATGTACTTGAACTGTTAATTTATCTCCAACAGATTTGCAATCATCATTTGCATCAATTATTTCTGCTAATTTTTCTGCCAATGTGAGTTTAGACTCTTCAGTATCACTGCTGCATTCATCCCTGTGTGTGCCAATCGCGAGAATCTCCAATATCTCTGGAACTAAATTGTGTAAAACTTTATGATACTTATAGCTATCCCGGAAATGCTGCATGCCAGAAGCTATTGAAGAGATTGTCTGTTTTAAAATCTCTTCAATTGGTAAATGGTGTGGACTGCCATCAATGTGATCTTTCCCTTCAATGTGCATCACTCCACTGGATTGGCTAGAAAGCTTTTTTGGTAAGTCAACAACCAGAATAAGAACTTGAGCAAACGGCATAAAAATTGGAAGCAACTTCTGAAAAGCGATTTGACCTCCTGTATCAATGAGGTATAGCCAATGTGCACCTTCAAGATGGTTTTCCTTCCCTGAACTTCGCTGCAACCCTTCAAATACTTTCTCTATTACTTTACTTGGCAAACTTTTGCTTTCATTGCTAAATGCTTCACCAGGTGCTCCGTCTCCATCAGTGGCTTCATTTCCTTCAACAAGTCCATCAATGGCCTGGTCAGGTGTTTCATTCCCTACACTGCGTGATTCATTTCCGTTGTTACCATCACTAGCTTCCTTTTCTACTGGAGAACTGATCGATTTTTCTTTACCATCACTAGCTTCATTTTCTAGTGGAGAGCTAATCGATTTTTCTTTACCATCAATAGCTTCATTTTCTACTGGAGAACTGATCGATTTTTCTAATGCATCTTTTTTCAAAGCATTTTTAACTATTTTTTCTAACTCTGTCACATTCAATAGCTCATATCGTTTCCCAGTATCACGTGATTCATGTCGTCTATAGCGATGGATGCCAACTCTTGGCTCAGCAATACTGGTACTTTCTTTAATGTACTTTTCATCAAGTAGGAGTGATTTGAAAGCAGTTTTGCCAACACGAGCTTCACCTTGAACGACTGCTTTAGTTAGATGACACGTCACAGTAGTCTTAAGTGCTTCTCGATAGTAGCATAACTCTACAGACAAAAATTATTAAAAATTGAAACATACTGTATAGCTTGGTTTATTTTTTGGCCTCAAATTTTTGTTAGAATAAATTTTTATGTTTACACTTTTTTTAGTATTTATTTTATGTTTTAAATTCATAGTAATTATGCAAAATGTTACTAAGGATTACCATGAGTGATAGTACATTGACATAACTAGATGATTCATGGATCATTACCTGGATCATCATTAGAATCTGTATCAACATTATTCTTTGATCCTACAAAATAATATACATGTACATGTAATTTTCAAATGAAACTTCGTCTGTAAAATGCATCTACATGTACATATATTGTATTTTGTGGTTATCAAAGCTTGAAACACATTAGAAAAGATAAAATGTATTAATATATTAATGATTATTATAATAACTTACTGATATGCTCAGCTGCTGCTCTCTCACCAATTTTCTCAAGAGCATCACAAAGAGAAGCCATTGTTGGATCTCCTTTAGCATCAACACCATCAGCTCTCTGTAACCATCTTACTAGACATTGCCTAAGACATCTTTCTTCATCTCTAAGATGATTAGTCTGAATAGCTTCCACTGTAGAATCACATAATCCTAAAGCCGAACCAAGAGATTTCCATTTCTTCCGTGAGAAGTGAGCTTCATTCAATGTGTCAAGTACATCTATTAAATCTATAATGCCTAAGACTCGACCTATGGAGTAATAGATTATTAAAATCATTAAATGATTATTATGGTTTGCAATGGATCTGTAGTAAATATTTCTATTAGTATCAGCATTGTCAGTAGAGTGTAATTGTATTAATGGGTGGGTTATTAATACTAGACCAGGTCCACTATACACGACATTAATTAATCTGATCATACCTTCCAGTGTCCTGTGAATAACCAGTGTAACAGGTTTAACCATACCTTCCACTGGTATGCGATAAAGTAGTCTACAAACAGCATCAGGTTTAGCACGTATTAATATTCTACAGGAGGAATGCATGAGATCTCCACGTTCACTATAGACATTAACTTGATCCCTACTTATCTATTGGCACACACACACACACATTATATATGTATACATGATACATGTACTTACTCTACATGATATGAAAGGTATAATGCTCCATCCAGTGATTGGCTTAGCTTGTGGAGTATCAAACTTTAATTCAATATAATCACCTCTTGAAGTAGGTGTAGAGTCTTGCTGGAGAAATTTAAAGGTGATAGTTCGACCTATCTCGGCTCTAGGGTGCTTCCTTCTCATATACTGTAAATAAAACACATTAATGCACATCATGTACACAATGTACCTATTGTTATACTTACATCAAGGAGTTTGTCTTTATCTTTAGCTACAGTAAATGATGCTTTATATGTATATTTATGTAAACCTGTCTCCTCCTCATAGAATAGCATTCCAATATATTCAGTATCACTTCCTAATGTAAAGTGAAATAAAATGATTTCAACGTTTAAAAGAATGAAACTAACCTGATACACTAGAGGCCATATTGACAGTTTACACCCACCAAAATACCTAATCATTTAAAAACAAAGTACTGATCACGTGACACAAAGTTATCAACTTATCATGAATAATGTTAAATACAAAATTACAATAGACACACCTCACACATATAACATCCCAGATTTATACATGTATATCAAATAGATCTATATTTAAGGGATTTTTATTCAAAAAGCTCATTGTTATAATTACTTTTTCATTTCAAAATTGGCCCGAGACAATTGTACTATAAGGGACTATACATATTCATGTACATGTATATGTCCTTGGGCATTTAAAAAAATATTGTTACTCAAACTTAGTACTGTACATGCATTACATGTTTTATAATGTTCTCCTTATCATTGTCTCTTTATCTCATTCCAGAGATGTTCTATTGACGGCAGTCAGTTCACTCACACTGAGTCATTGTTCCCTCTACTGATATCAAGTGATCTTGATAGATCAGTCCTTCATGATCTCTGGTCGGCAGTTAATCTAACCTCACCTGGTCAACTGACACAAACTGAATTATATCAACTACTAGGACTGATTGGACTAGCACAGAATAGACAAGTGAGTCATTAACATGGAGCACTTTAATACTTTAAGAGTTTTATTAGTTACATTGTATTCTGTGATATTTATTTATTTATTTGTTTGTTTGTTTTGTTTGTAGAATGTTAAAGTGACCTTACATGATTTATTAATGACACCATCTCCTCCAGTACCGACATTAAAAGCTATTAATATCATCAATACTAGTAATGAAGGTAATTAATTACATGTACATGTATACTACCTGGTATACTAATAATAATAAATGTTGTACATGCATGTACATGTACATGTAGTTTTATGCCTTAATAATAATAATTGTTGTTGTACATGTATATGTAAAGTACATAGTTTTATTATTTATTTATTTTATTTTAATTTGTAGATGATTTTTGTGAATTCAAAGCTTCACCATTAGTCCCTCACAAGTTTGATGGGGTGGGGTCAGTAGGCGTGACCTCAACTCCACCCACTACTCAACCAGCCAGTGATCCATTGGATCCTTACTCCGCCCTAAGAGTACTAGCCCCTCCCACTAATAACGACCCTGGCACTCAAGAACTACTCACGATAAACAAAGAACCACAACAACAACAACAACAAAACCAACAACAAATTGATCAACAACGACATCACGATCAACAACATCAGATCCTCCATCAACAGCAGCAGCAGCTGCCTGTGATTAATACTGATGTACAACCCAGTACTGGTGATGGTTGGGCTGACTTTACTTCATTCCCTGATACCAGTCAACCATTGACCACTCCTTCTACTGACACTACTGCTTCCTCTAATATCATTAATATGACGAGTCCTACTCCAGTAGCAGTGGTAGGAGGGGGTCCTGTTGCTGGTGGGGTTGCTCCAGCTGGTGCCAGTGATGGGTTGATCTGGTCTGATGATGAATTCACTGAGTTCTCAACCTATCAATCGCAAGATGTGTCAGTAGCTGAACCAGTTCTTTCATCTCCCTCTCATACTATTGGAAGAGGAGGAGGAGGAGGAGGAGGAGGTGGTGGTGGGATAGTGTCACCTTCTCCTACCAGTCCAATGAGTAGCACATCAACTGACAGTAATAAGGTAATGGGAGAGAGAAAGAGAGGGAGGGAGAGAGTTTTACATTTTTATAATTATGCACATTTTAAAGTTATCATGTCTTAACTGTACATGTACATGTACCTTTGGATTGTGACATAGGCGGCTGCAGGATTTCACTGCAAGTAGGGCAAAGGTGTGGCTGAAAGTGGGAGTGGTCAAAAGGTAGGTGTGGCCATGACCACACCCACATGTCTTGCTCTTGAGTTTTAAGACCTTTAAGACTTCTATTTCAGCATTTTGTGAAGAAATCAAGTTGAAAGAGGCTCTAAAATTCTCAATGAAGAGTTACCCTGCCATTCTTGTGTTCAAGAAGAGAAAATTCAGTACCTAAAAGACCTCTATCAATGATAGAGTATCAGTAGCTAGGTGATTTAGCTGTTGAATGAGTCCTAGCTGATAATAATGAAGCTGCTATATGATGGAGTCAGTTACTCTACCTGCAGGTTACTGTAGATTATGTCTTCCTGAAGTGGCCATAGATATGGGCCTATGAAGTAGCTGGCTGTCTTCCTGTGAATAAACCATGCAGTTAGCAGCTTATTCTCTACTAATTATCACTTTGTTGAGCAAAATAATGTAGTTTTTGTCATTAAAATAGCTATATTCCATGTAATAACTACTAAATAATTATTAATTAACTGCTAATTATGATGATGTCATCTTCCGGTAAGAAATTCTAGTAGGGCATTGCCCTCATTGCCTGCCCCTGCAGCCGCCTATGGATTGTGAACTTTGTGTTAGTACAATACACATGTACATGTAAACTGTGCAATGTGGTACATGCTTTATGTAGTACATGTACATGTAGACTCAGTAATATCTCAATAGCCTCCTATAAGTATAGGAATGCATGTACTTGTACATTTAAGTTTATGTTATTATTTTTTGTTAGTCTATTGGTTTGTCTGAGATTTGGTGTCAGTGTCTTCAGAAGTGTCTTGACCTCTTAAAAGACTCTCAGTCTCTTTTAACATCATCCAGCAATGATGAGGAGACACTTAATATAATCATTAATGAGAGAGAAGGACAAATGAAGATTAAAGGTATTGATACTACATGTACATGTACAGTATCTTTTAAATGTATTTATTATTTATATGTACATGTACATATACATGTACATCAATTATGCATAATATTATTAATGTTTGTACTCTTGTTAGACTTTGATTGTTGTTTTAAGGTTGTTTGTTTGTTTGTTTGTTTGTTGTTAGGATTGGCTGAGTTGTATCGGTTTGCTAAGAGGCTCCACACATCATCAAGAGGACAGGGAAAGAGCTTAATGTCACATTCAAAAAGTAAGAGAGAGAGAGAGTGACACATGTACATGTACATATACATGTACATGTGTTAATGCATGTACATTATGTACATTATGTACATAATGTACATATGCATTAATGCATATGCTACAATGCATGTGGAAAGTTTGAGCCAATGTGTTTTTTTTAAGGAGCCGATTTTCAATAAGTATCCTAGGCTATGGTCCTTGGTTTTTCCAAAAAATGGCTCCAAAATCAACTCAAATTTTTATTACATTTTCTGATACATATTGATGTCCTTATGCTGTGTAGCAAGTTTGAGCTGATTCCGACTTTAATTTTTCAAGTTACGACCATTTTAAGAAAATGCCAAAATTCTAAAAAATTATAGCCCATGGTATTTTCCAAATAATGGCTCCGAAATAACTCCAAATTTCTATCACATTTTATTGCAGGTGAGACATTGACTGAGCTGATGTTGAACATTAAAAAGAAATGGAATGAAATATGCGAACTCTTTGATCAAGAAAAAATTGATAAAGTAAACATGTAAAATAATACAAGCACCTTTATCACTCTCTCTCCTCTCTCTCTCAGATTCTCAATACAAGTTCTAATTCATTCTTTGCTGGAGCTACTCCCAAAGAAGGAGGTGGTGGAGATAAAGAGAGATGTATCCTATGTCTCCAACCCTCTCACATATTCATATCCCCATTGGTTACTATTGATGGCTGTAGCGAGGACTACCAGCTGGCTACTGGGTTTGTGTCTGGTAGATTGTTTCACGTCCAGTGTGCTAATTTTTATAAAAACTGTCTCTCTCTTGACTTCGAACAAATACCATAATTAAAGTAGAAATAATAATAATTGTTCAATATTGAATATTTTGATTTTTTTATTGCTTTGTGAGCTATTATTAATAATTATTGAGGGCGTGGTCAATTAACTAAAGTGGGTGTGACTTATAATTATTTCTGTTTTCATTATTGATTTGTACACAAATATTATTTGAAATTAAAATGTGCACAGTAATATATTAATAATAATAACAAAATGTCCACAATGTACTAGGCCCTAACAGCATAAACACGACGAGGGAAGAGGCTCAACTTCTTTTTTCTTCTCAGCGTCTTAGCTGATCTCTCTCGCGGGGTTAACTCCCTCCTCTTGGCTCTGGTGAGCTTTTTGCGGAGATCCAAAGGCTTGTACTTCTTGTTGGCGTAAAACTTCTTCAAGTTCTGCCTCTGGGTCTGGCTGATGACAGTCTTGACTCGAGCCACGCTCTTCCTGACAACTTTTATCTTTGAGAGCTTAGAGGCAGTCCCTCCCGTCACTTTCTGGACTTGTAGCTGTGATAGCTCATTCTTTAGCTCGTCCAGCTGCTTCAGCAACTCGTCCTTAGTCTTCCCTCTTAGTTCACGAACTTTAAGTTTCCCCATTGTGTTAGGAATGAGACTCTCTCTCCCTTTTCTCTCCAACGACTACACGTGCTCTGTCGTCAGACTGCGCATGCCCAGAAAAAAAATTAAAAATGGCCGCCGGGAAGAAAGGAGTTGCTCTGTTGTTTCTCTTCTCTTGTCTCGCCCTTGCTGCCTCCTCTTGCACTACTGGCGGGGGTATATGCTTTAAGTACTTCGATATCATTAACAAGACCGAGAACAAAACTCAGCCGTGTCTTTTTCTTGACGCGGAGATCAATATCTTAGTGGCCTATAATGACTCAACTGGCAAACGACAAAACGTTTCTTTGGGGGTCAACTGCTCTACCGTCCATGTCAGTCAGAGTGAAAGCTTTTGTAACGAGCCCTACACTAACAACAAGAAGAATATGAGGCTAACGCGTATGAAAGCTTACTGGGGCACCGGAGATGAGGAGGAGGAATGGGCTCCATTTGATCTCATGATTGAAGCTATTGATCTCAAAGACAACAAGCAATGGAACATTAGTGAGATAGCAGTCTCGATAAACGTGAGTGATATCTCGGACTATAATGCTAGCAGTTTCACTGGCAATGAGAATGGAATTATCAGTGGTTATTACACAGGAGATGATAAGAACCACGAGCTATTTGGCACTGTTGATTACAATAAGTTCTACTATTGCAAAAGTCAACTGACTTATTCTCTAAAGATGAACACCACGGCTAATCCCCGTGCTTCGTATTTTGCTCTCAGCCTCAGTATCAAGAAGCTGAGGGTACAGGCTTACGGAAACAGTAAAGGCTTTAGTGACAAGTGTTCGGATTGCTATCAAGATAGCACTGGTAAGGCTTTTATACCGATTGTGGTGGGGTCTGTCATTGGTGGGTTGGTACTGGTGGTTCTTGTGTCTTATATTGTGGGACGGTTTAGAAACCATTATAAGAAGTCGTCAAGCACTGGGTACGAGAAACTCCAATAACAATAATATGATATTATATGCCAAATTTATCATGATTACTATTATTACTATTATTAGTCTTGCTATACTGTAATGTTATTATTATTATCATTATTGCTGTTGTTCTTTTGCTCAAGCTTTTTGAAAGATAATTTTATCAAAATTAGTTGTTTATTGTTGTAGCGTTTGGCAAACATGAAAAATTTTCAGTTTCATAATTATTGTTAATTAACAAATTCAGTAAGAGATCTGATGGAGGATTGGCGGTATTAAAGAAGTTAATTAATATTAATAATTATAAACTAGGAGGAGATTAGACAACCCACGATAGCTTTTTTATAATATGCTACTTATAAGAACAAGTTTTTTATTGTCAGGCAGAGTACTAGAGGTATGACTATGATCCCATTCAAATTTTTTGAGGGAATTCAATGCCTAACTTTGTAATAATTCTGAGTTCTCATGTTACATAATTACTGATAACCATTTATATTAAAGGTTAGTCCTTAGCTATAGCTCTCAAACTTCTCTTATGATGAAATGATGACAACCAACTCTAACTATACCATGCTCATACTCTGCAGTTTTTCAAATCTTAAAGCATCAAAAATTCTAAAATAATAATAAATGTAAGGATAATAATAATGTTACCTCATGATAAATAAAAAGGATAAAAATCAGCTAAAATCATAATATACTTTAATTTATTTCCACATAAATTTATTATCACCTAATGTCTCAGCCAATTCTTCGTTAAATGGCCGAAAGAAATCGTCAAGCAGCTGTCTAGTGGAATCCTTCATCGAATTATACTCTTTCGGTTTCCGAATAACTTTCTTCTTTAATTCTGCAAATTCTTCTTGTGATAAAACCCGTACCCCAAGAAACGACCATATTTCCTTCATGGTTCCATAAAGATCATTAATGACGTCGTCGAGTCTTAGAAACAGGAACTGATCTCGTGGGAAGAATGCCAACCATCTTTTAATGTGAGACACGTATACACTAGAACCTAGTCGAACCTCTCCGCAGTCTTTGAATACCTTAGCAGGATAATTAATTGACTCTTGAGTACAATAATGAAGTGAATGTGATTGTAAGCAAGACGAGAAGTGACCCGTTTCTGATTTCATTTTAAGATCGAAAACCTCCGAGAGAAGAACGGATTTGAAGAACTGCGAGCAATCATTGAGACTAAAGGAGTGGAAATCAGAGTAAGTCCTGGAGGTTGGCTCACGCATGTTTATAATGAATTTAGCATTTGGAAATAACTCCCTAAAGACCCGTGGTAGAGTACAATCAGAGATTGTGTATCTAGTGTTCCAAATCAAACTCTGACTGGCGTCAATAGTAACACAATCACTATCAGTTGAACTACAATTGCTAGCATGTTTAAAATTAGCTAGATAAGTAAGGACTGCTAGTTTATTGTAATTGTTTTCATTCTGAAAAGGAAACGATGTCCAAAAATGTGGCTCTTTAACTTTTCCCGGACTAATTGACGGATGCTGGCTCAATAATTTGTATATATAAGTACTGCCACTTTTAGGAAAACCGGCCATGAAAACAGAAGGAATGCAAGTCAGTGTATCTCCATTAATTCCATCTACTGCTCCTCCAGCCTTTTGTATTAATTTATTTACTTGATGATCGACGAGTTGATGACTTTCATATAACTGACGTAAATCCGGTACAGTGTGGGGTAGGGCTGAGAGCTTAAGTTGAGACCTCCAGCAATAGTTCTTGTATTTGGGATCAAAGTTCTTTGGTACGTAGCGTCTAAAAATACCCTTAATCTGCTTGAGGTCGTGTTTAATTATAGTAGAGGAGGAGGAGGGACGGGAGCAGGTATAAACTGTCAAATTTTGTGTGGGAAGATGATCAATGTCTGGATTTGGAAGGTTTCCATTTCCACCTACAAAATGAAAAACAAACTAAAAGTGTACATAGCTGTAAAAGCAGACCCAAATAGGAATTGGGCATCTTTAAGCATTATTCTTAGCATCTTACAAGCTGCATAACATAATCGAAACGTCTTTCCAGTAAGTGTGAACAATGATGGAGGAAGTGGTAACAAGGTCTTACCTGATATAAAGTGAGTATCAGTGGTTGTGGACGGTGTGAATAGACAGAGAGCTAAGAATAATCCAATTATGGATGCTGTGACTGTCACTAGAACAATCCTTTTCCTCCTCACCCCCATCTCACTGAGCCTACTCATTAATAAAAATTTTAAATTCCAGAGTCCAGCTGTCGCCATGCCCGGCCGGTCCCCGTAGCGCTCCGCCCACCACCCACTCAACTAATTAACATTCTCAATGACTGAATTTTATAACATGAACACTAATGTCCTTCCTATTGTGTTTATGATACTTTATTAGTCTCTCAATAGGGAACTGTATCTCAGATATTATCTTAATATTACAATGAAGCTCATTAGCAGCTGCTTTCCTCCAGTAGGCCACTGTGCTTGATTTATGAAGGGAGTAGACATTAGTGGCCATTCCTAGTCCTTTTTCAACAAATATTCTATCAATGCCTTCTTGATCTTTTGTACCAAATGGCGGATTCATTATCACCGTATCAGCTCTATCAAATTTATCAGTATCAATCGTCTTTATATCACACTGAATCACGCTAAGCTGATCTGAGCTGATTCCTAAATCGTTAGCATTTGATTGCGTTAACTTAACGCAGTTAGGATCAATATCAATCGCAGTTACTCTCTCAGCTCCTAGCAGCAAGCAACCAAGTCCTAGTATACCAGAACCACATCCTAAATCAATAACAGTTCTTCCTTCGATTGCTCTTTCAGCTAATTCCAAGCTTATCAGTAGCTCAGAGGCAAGATCAGGTGGTGTGGGATACTGCTCCATATCCCATACATGTCTGGGGTAGCCCGCACTCTCTAGCGTGTCCATCTCCTGGAGAAACGAGAGGAGTTGCTTATTCTTCATTCTCAATCTCCTATTAGCCGCCATCTTCTTGGAGGTGTGGCTCGCCCACGTGCTATCACGTGTGCTCACTACAATGCTTCGAGTTCTAATAAGAGCGCATCTCTACCCCAGGATCCCATTATTCACTAGATGGTGCCAGCAGCTACCTAAAGACACGCTTCCAGAGGATGTTCCTTTTAAAGAAGAGCCCTCTAAAAGGTTTAAGATGGAGGGTTGTCGTTTTGTTCAAGTCAGTCCTGATACTGTGAAGATTGTGACTACTCCTCTACCAAGAGCAATGAGACTGGAGCTGGAGAGAGGGACAAAAGATCTTCAAGGACGCAAGAAAAAGAAAAAGTTGAAACGACAAAAGAGGAAGGCAATAAACAACGACAATTAATGATAATTAATTAGTTTAAAATAATATTATTAATTGACAATGGGTGGGGCTAATATAGATCAAAAAATCATGTATGTATAATAATGTGTATTTATTTTAAGTTTATAAAAAGTTATTAGTGATA
>NW_003547600.1:0-1612 GCF_000090795.2 Amphimedon queenslandica | reverse complement strand
TTCAGTATTGGTTCCAGTGATTGCTTCATTATAAAGAACTGACGGTTCATCTCAAAGACAAGAAGAGACTGCTCCTTTGATGCCAACTGAGCAAATAACTGGAGGGCCTCGTCACACAAACTAATGAACTCCCTAAAATAATAAACAACAACAATTACATAAACAATTTTGCATATGCATGCATGTAAAGTCCATATACTGTCGAAAATGAAAAGTAGAGAATTCATTTAAAATTTTTTTCTGATGCATATACATGTTCTTATGTTGCATAGAAAGTTGAGCTGATTCCGATCAAAATTGGACTTTTTACGAATTTTTAAAGTTGCTCCAAAATTGGGCCAAAGTCCCTGTACTTGGTTATTGGCCAATTCAATTTCGTCAAAAATTAAAATTTAAAAATTCTCCACTTTTATCATTTTAAAAATTCCATATACATGTTCCTATATTATGTAGAAGGTTCTTAGTCCCATACCTGTATACTTCTTTCAAGCTCTCAATGTGTTCCTGTGGGTACCTGTCAGCAGCTGGTCCCAGGTCCTTCAAGAACACATTAGCGTACTCCTGTACACCTTGATTAACCTATAATGGAGGAGAGAAAGAGAGGAGAGGATATTTAATAAATGAATGTAGATTTGCTCAAGAGAGCCTAATCAATATAATAAAATTCTGGGGGGGAGGCATGTGACTATAAATACTGCTTAAGGGGGTAATGTAATGCAAAGCCCAGGTACAAATTCTCCCCCTGCCCCCCTAAGTTAAATATTAGCAATTAAATATGCTGGGGGGCATATGACTATAAACTTAAGTAACAAATGCTTAAGGGGGCAAGCCAAAGCTAGAGAACAAATTCTCCCCCAGCCCCCCTAAGTTAAATATTAGTGATTACTTGTGCTGTGATGCTTCCTTGCAGTAACAGCTGCAGTTTCACTAAGTCAGTCTTTTCCTTGTGTATCTCAGTATGTAAGTCACTACCTTTCCTTCCTATGGCTTCAACAGCCACCTGTAAACAACAACAACATTAAAACTATTATACATGTATTACATGTATAGCTGTACATGTACATGTATATTACGTGTGATTTATCCCTTATATACATGTACATGTACATATACATGTATTACATTTACATGTACATGCATATGTACCTCAATAGGTGATAATTCAGTTTCAGACGTTTCAAGGATTGGTATCCTTTTAACAATGTAGGGGAAGGAATGAGTGGCTATTAAAAATAAAAACAATAATAATGATGATGCTTTAAAATTTAATCCTTCTTCTCTTTCTCTCTCTCTCTTACTTTTTAACAATGTCTTCCTCATCCATTGTGAGCTCACTGTACCGTGAGATTTACCACTCTTAGTGAAGGGGGTCTCGTAATAGAAAGAATACAAATTAATTTCTCGTTCAAATTGAGTGTCTCTCTTGGCCAGTTCCTCTTCAGTGAAGTGAGGAGTAACGTGAGTGATCTGTATGTAGACTTTATCAGGATCAAGACTTTTAACATCAACCTACAATCATTAATAAATTTATAAATATGTGTCCTCCCTCCCTCCCTCCCTCTCTCTCTCTCTCTCTCTCTCTCTCTCTCTCTCTCTCTCTCTCCCTCTCTCT
>NW_003547599.1:14492-16052 GCF_000090795.2 Amphimedon queenslandica | reverse complement strand
ATTTCTAAAAATAATACAGTTATAAATTAAATACTGTATAAAATAACATACTCATCAAATTTAGTACGATCTATTATTGGATAGTGATACTGATTTTTCCCAATGTGAGCTTATTCCATACAGTCATTCACTCTGTATCTTTAACAGGGGGAGGCGGTGAATTGACATAGTCTGGAATAAGAACTTCTGAAATATCTATAGCTCCTATGTCTACAACAGAGTTTCATAATTAAATAATACTAACTAGTATTATCATACTACTGAATTGTCTGTTTATTTATCTGCATCTATGTCAGAGCTTTGTGTATCACTGTCAGTATCTTATGATAACATAAAACAAAAATAATAGGCTGTTATGTGGTATACCTTCATCCTTGCTAAGGTCATCAAATGTGTCGAAAGTCTCATCATTTTCGGTATAAACCAACTCAAAGCAGACATTGCACGTGTATACACGATACACGAGTATTTAGACGAAAAACAGGTCTTCTAGTACATACAAGTATATACAAGAACCAAAAATGAGTAGACGGAGTCTGAGGAGACGATTTTCATGTATTTATATTAACTATTAATAATTAAAGGGTGTGTCCACGTAGCAGTCAAAATGGCAGTTAGTTTGCTTAACCATGGATCTTTGATGGTCTTTTTAGTCCTTCTAGGAATAGCAGATGATGAAAACAGCAATAGAAAAGGTAGTAAAGATATTATCATTTCAAATATTCAACATTTAAGTACAGGATACATGAAAAGTAAATGAAAAATCACCAAAATATAGACGAATTTGGGAAGCAATAAGTAAATGTACATACACGAAAGTTTGCCATTGAATACAAGTACATACACGACCTGCTTTTTCAAAATACAAGTAAATACAAGTACACGAAAATTCCAGTAGACGTGCAACCTCTGACTCAAAGTCTTCCATAGCAGTACAGCTGGTAAGTCAGTGCGTGATTGCGACCTGACTTAGTGCTAGCTGCGCAAGCGGGGGGGGTCCAACTACACTAAAGGGGGGTCCAACTACTCGCGAGCGCTTGGACCCCCGGTCCAAATAGAAGGGGGGTCCAACCACCCTCCAACACCGGGCTGCCCCGGACTGGGGCTTCACCTATTTTCATGGAATAAGGACTGATATGGAGCTAGTAAGGACATAGAACAAACTACTGAGTAACTGTGCAATTAAATGATTATATTATTTTATTGTTAAAATTTAGGGAAGCCATGAATCCCCCTTGACTAATGCTGGGAACAAGGCCGCTCTACTAGTCCCATCTTTCTCAGTTCTAAGTCCACTTTAACTCTCTCATTTTTATTTCTGAATTTATTTGCTGTCATTGTTATCTTAATTCTCATTTTCCTTGATTGTTGATTTATTTTTATTTATTTATATTTATTACTATTATTTTTACTGTTGATCATTATTCATTTCCACTTTTCTTTTTGTTTTCCAGGGGCCTAGCAGTTCAGTCTTGCTGGGATGTCTGTACTGTATTATCAAACTTACTCAGTTTGGTTTATTGTAAATAAATTATATTACCTTTGAGATGCATTTCAATG
>NW_003547599.1:12475-14103 GCF_000090795.2 Amphimedon queenslandica | reverse complement strand
TACATGAAGAACAAATATTTATAGCATGTAATCTTAAATAATATACAAGACAAAAGTGGTAGTTCTTACCATTTTTAAAATTATAATATTGTTCACCTGTAAAATCTAATTTCCTGATAGTTTCTGGTTCGGTTTTGTAATATAATTCATTTACAATAAACCAAATTGAGTAAGTTTGATAATACAGTACAGACATCCCAGCAAGACTGAACTGCTATGGCCCCTGGAAAACAAAAAGAAAAGTGGAAATGAATAATGATCAACAGTAAAAATAATAGTAATAAATATAAATAAATAAAAATAAATCAACAATCAAGGAAAATGAGAATTAAGATAACAATGACAGCAAATAAAATCAGAAATAAAAATGAGAGAGTTAAAGTGGACCGTAGAAAGATGGGAGTAGAGCGGCCTTGTTCCCAGCATTAGTCAAGGGGGATTCATGGCTTCCCTAAATTTTAACAATAAAATAATATAATCATTTAATTGCACAGTTACTCAGTAGTTTGTTCTATGTCCTTACTAGCTCCATATCAGTCCTTATTCCATGAAAATAGGTGAAGCCCCAGTCCGGGGCAGCCCGGTTTTACCCCGCCATTTCCCGTGCCCGAGCCCCTCCCGAGCCCGGTTTTACCAACCCCCTTAGTTTCTACAACTCTCTTCAAGTAGGCCTGGTACTTCACTCCTTTATTAAACATAGTCTTCAAGGAGCTTCTGGATTTAGTAACAGCTTCATCTAGATGATCCATTATTTTCATCACAATCCCCACAACAATTCTCATCATCAACTCCAGCCATCATATCCAGCCACTCCCACAATCACTTAATTAATACACTTCCATTGCGTGGGTGTTCATGATGTTTTAAAGTTCCAGTTACATACATACACTCTAATCAATGATTATAAAGTGATCCTGTCATACATCACTAGTAGTGAATGACATGCTTCCTTTACTGTCTCCTCTTCCTCCTCTCTAATAGCTCTATCCAGTACCAATGACACTACTACTTATACAGGTACACCACATTCCAGTACATTAGCATTGTGACTACTAAATAATCTCTTTGATATCCTCATCACTCCTTCTCTCTAATCAATGAGTAGTACTGCCTAGGGGTGTCCCGATTATTTCGGAATAATTTTGGGAATAATAGGCAGCACTTCAATTCCAGAATAATGCTGGCCTAATAGGTGGATCAGTAGCCAAACTCTAATTAAAGAGCAGCAAATGCACAATTTTCGAATTTTTTAATGCCTGAGCTAGTTGTACCTAAATTTTTGAACAAAGTTCAGGTTCTGAAATTGATATAGAGACTTATATTTTGCAGTCTCTGCTGATAGTGATACTTTAAATAGCTTCTCAGACTTACTAATTTTCATTTTTATTTATTTATCCATTTATTTATTTATTTATTGTAGTTAGCTCATGATTATAAAGAATAAAGTGAGAATAATAGGGCAGAATAAAAAGAATAATAAGCAAAATTTTGAGAATTTCTGAATAGAATTATAGGTAAAAAATTAGCATAATCGGGACACCCCTAGCAGTACTGCTGTATCACCACGTTTCTGCACGTGATGACTAATAAAACTGAGTAGAGGGTGTGGTCTAAGTGATAGTTAATTT
>NW_003547599.1:4568-9644 GCF_000090795.2 Amphimedon queenslandica | reverse complement strand
TAAGACAAAAGAAGTAACAAAGTCACTTAGAAGGTTACAAATAAGTATTTAGAATAAAATGAGGTTGTTTTATGCTTCATTCTATCCCAGAAGTGCAGTTATGGAGCTGTTCCTGAGCGGTACTGGATTCCTACCATAAAGTCATTGCTCGAGACGCTTTCTTGAACAACAAACCCTGTTAACAACATATTCTATTGTAATAGTGCTGTTTTGACTTTCTAGAAGTCAGTACTTCTGAATAAAAACAAATTATCATAAGATACAACTTCTTTACAACTACCCGCCATCTTGTTACTATAGCAACGGTTAATTAAAGCATGATGAATACAATTATTGCTAAATGTCCATCCGTGCTATGCACATTTCTGGACATGACAACCACTAACCTCACCTCATTAACATCAAAGTATTAAATATTAGGATTAATTTTTACATGTCACACCATAGATATTAGAGTAAATGAAAGGGATTGGAAACGGGGGCGTAGGCTAGTTGATGTTGCTATTGGTTACCGGCCCAATACCTGGTTGATTTCCCATCTCCTCCATTAGTGAGGCTGTACTGCAAGGACTTCGAAGGATATTTATGGAAATCCAAGAGGACGCTTACTTATGATATACCTACCGTTCCATATAGAAAGTTTAGGACTACCTGCAGCAAGGTTTTTACTTCTACAACGCTATTTTGCAACGAGTTATAGGTACAACAAAATTTTTTCATTTTTCACCCTTTTTCTGTTGTAACAAACTCATGCTTCATGGATTCTAACTCTAACTAGTATCATTCCATATGCAAATGAAAGCTCTTTCATATGATTATAAAGATCTTGTATCTTACTCAAGCTTGTTTTCAAAAAAGGGATTATAATGACAAAAAATACATTTTATGGTTTTAAAAGAGCCATAAGATTAACATAGTAAAATTATCTATACAATAGAAAACAGTATTATTAAGAGGAAACATTAGGCTTCTTGATGCATTAATTCCACTTGTATAGGAACACTTGTTCGCGAGATATTGTTTCTAAGAGAAAAAAAATCAAGGGTAAATTGTGACAAAAAATTTCAACGAGCCTCTGTCAGCCTAGCAGCAATACAAATGAATGGAGGTTGGGCTACGCCCACGCTTTCGTTTCCAATCCCTTTCATTTAATATCTATGGTCTCACACATTATTTATATAGCCACACCCATTATTCATATGTACACTGACTGATATTATTAGTATTTGTTTATGTATCTAGAACTGGGAGATACTGAAACCAGGAGCAATACCTAATGAGGGACTGTGGCCTATGGAGAGAGCCAATCATGCTAGTGCTATTATCAATGGTGACTCTACCTCACCTACACTAGTAGTGATTGGTGGACTGGATAAGAATAATGAACTAGTTACTGAATGTTTGTTATTTGATAGTATCACTACTGGTCAGTACAATTGTAGGAAGGTATGTGTGTGTATAGTACTGTAATGATGTGTGTGTGTGTATAGTTAGGTCAGTTGAGAGTATGAGACTAGTACTGATGTATATTGATGATAGATTAGTAATTGTTAGTGTGTTCAGTAGATAACACTATCACTGATGAAACATTAACAATACAATAGAACCACCCACACATTTGATTAAAAATTACGCATTGCATTATTTTTTGAGCCAACCTTAATGTCTGTGTGTATTATTAACACATTTCCTATTCTCAATATTGAGAGTTAAATTTGTACATGTTTAATGTTCATTCACATGAATGTTTATTTTGTTTGTTGATGGTGAGGATTAGAATTAATTTTACAATTACAATAAATGTAATGATCATCTACATATGAAATGATACAATTTCTCATTTTAAAAGTAACTGTATAAACATCATGTATCAGTAATTACTTGTATACTTCTCTTTATCTACAGATTCCTCTACCTGAATCTGTTACTGGTAGATATGCTCACTCACTCGCAGCAGTCACAATGTCACCACACTGTGTGTGGCTAGTAATTGTTGGAGGATTTGAAAGATTTAGAATGAAGGATGTTGGAGGAGGAAAGGAGCAAGCAATGGCTACATTTATCACTGATACTAATAGACTAATAATGATAATTGAATTAGGTAAGATAATATTAATCAATTGTAAGGATATGAGCATTAAATACATAATTACATTAAATAATGTACCACTCATTTTTATAGTATGTACATTATTTGTAAATTTCAGTTCCTAATATGACATACATTTTCCATTCATTTTGTATACTGTACACACTACAATACCACTGTATGTGTGGGTGTGTATTTACAACCACTATAAATGATACCATTAGTTTATAAATTAAATACATTTATTTATAAATATATAATGTATCTTATTGTGTCTCAGTATATAGTGAAGCTGGTGAGTGGATAGTACAGTCAGTACTGGATGGTAATGATCTCACTAGTAAGAACTATCAAGAAAAGTATCAATCGTACAGCAAGACCAGAACATGGTGGATGGATCAGCTAATAGAATATCCGACAGAGAGGGAAATGAAGCTTCAGAGATATATACAATCTTTACATGAAGACCTACAAGTGGCTCATGAGAGCAAAGTATCACTACAGGAGGCACTGGTTGAAGCCAATAAACAAGGTATATAGGATACTACACACACACACACACACTTTAACTGTACTAACTGATTACTATTATGTAGTATTGTGTGGTTATTGGTAGTGTGAGTGTGTATATTAGTACTGGTTTACATTATGATACTAGTGGATTAGACAATGTTGAGTATGGAAATAGTATCCTGTACTCAATATAGGTCAAATTGTCCATGCATTAGAAATAATGAGATTCATGTAGAGTGATCTCTGCTTACCATATATGGTATGATTAGCAATAATCATAGTACATGTATTTATGGGCTACTGTACATGCAGTGCAAATTTGTATAAGCTAGAAATAATATTGAATATGATTATCTAATGTTTTGTACATTGGTTGAACCAGTCTTTGTTGTGTTTATATTATCTGTATATTCTGTTGTGTTATTATGCATATACTGATTACTCTCTTCTTTTATATTATTATTCAGTTAAAGGTGATGATAGTAATGATATTATGAGGAGTGTATTAGAAGAGATGAGACAAGAACAGGAAAAGCTGATTGAAGAGAAACAGATTATTACTGGTTAGTGTATCATCGGTACATAATATTAGATGAGAGAATATTCTATTAATGTATAGAGGATAATGAGAAACTGAAACTCAAAGTTGCCGATAATGAAGTATTTATAACTGAAATATTGGAAGAGAAGACGCAAGTAGAGGAAAAGAAAAAGATTATTACTGGTTAGTGTATCATTAGTGCATAATATTAGATGAGAAAATTTTTTAATGATGTAGATGATTACGAAAGACTTAAAGTCAAGGTTGCTGATATAGAAGAGAAGGAGGAACAATATCTTAAAGAGAAACAGATCATTATTGGTTAGTTAACTATACACACAGCATGTATTAGATGAGAGAATATGTTTATTGTGTAGATGACAATCAAAATCTCAAAACTGACATTTCTGAGAAAGACAAAGTTATAGCCAAACTGACGTCACGAGTAGAGGAACAATCACAGAATGAGAAACTGTTCATTACTGGTTAGTGTATCATCATCAATCAATAATAATTATTAATATTCTATTAATTTATAGACCTTAAAGAAAAGGACTTGCACATAGCCAAACTAGTGAAGGAAAGACAAGAGAGAAGCAAAGTGACTAGTTCTATTGGACTACAATTTAATTACCTGATCCCTTCAATGGGTAAGAGTATTACCAAAGAAGTGAAAGAACTTTGTTTAGTACACGTACATGTAGTACAGGGTATTTTGACAAAAATTACAAGTAGAGAATTCATGATTTTTATAATTTTTCCTATAATGTACATATCGTATAGTGGGAAATTTTTGAGGGAATTAAATTTAGCAAAATTGGCATTTTGATAGCCATTCGCCAAAATAAAATCTTCCATTTTGAGCCATTATACACATGCTCAATGGCATGCGGCCACTAATTTGCCAAATTAAAATTTGTCAATGACCAAAATTTAGCAATCCACCAAATTATGTTCTTATATTGTGTATCAACTTTGAGCTGATTTTGATCAGGTTTGAATTTTTATGAATTTTTATGAATTTTTAAATTTGCTCGAAAATTGGGCCAACAACGAAAGGCTATACCTTAGCCAAATTTTATTAAAAATGGCTAGGCAAGAGTTCTCCATTTTTATAATTTTTTGATACACATACATGTTCTTATGTTGTGTATCAATTTCGAGCTGATTCCGATCAAGATTGGATTTTGAAATAAATTTTTAGAATTATTGTATAGTGCCTATCATGCAGCTCATGCTGTTTATCTCACTTAGTATGCTTTGTGGGAAACCCTGACTGAGTGCATACAATTGTGTGTGTACTCACTGTATATATTTTGTATAATTGACAGATAAATTGGATTGTCTGAGTGATGTCCAGGTAGCAGAGAGGAAGCTGTTCTTAATTCAAGGAGACAAACCTCAACTGATGAATTGGGAGAAATATGGTCTAAGGATTGGAGTACAAAAGGAGAGCGTACTGTCCTCTGAGACAGTAGAAGCATCAGTGGTTGCTCTTGTAGGAGGGCAGTTCCAGTTTCCGCCTAATACTGTCCTAGCGAGTGCTGTGTATGCAGTATCACTCTCAAAGCCTCTCCTCAAACGGCTCATATTAGAAATACAGCACTGCGTTGATTTAACAGGACGACCAGGTCTTAGTCATCATCTTAAGTTTGCCATAGCTCCCGTGAGCACACCCAGTCTTCCTTACCACTTCTCTATCGTTAAGGGAGGAGAGTTTAAAGCTGATAGTTGGTATGGATCCATTCAACGTAAAGAGTTCTGTTTGGTATCTATTGTTGGGGAGAAACGTCTACCCAAATCATCAACTAATGGAGACAAGTCAGAGGAAGAGGAGGAGGAGCAAGAGGAACAAGCAGAAGAGGAAACTGAGGAGGAAGGGGAAGATGGTGATAGTGATTCATCCAGTGATTCTGATAAGACTAAAGATCCA
>NW_003547599.1:0-1294 GCF_000090795.2 Amphimedon queenslandica | reverse complement strand
AGAGAGCTTGATATGTTTTGTTTCATTTTTAAAATAAAAAACATTATTTTTTGACTAAATGTAATGAGATGCAAATGATATTCATCGGAGTGACGCACACAATTCGTCATGGCGGCTCCTTTCATCTCAAGCGGAAGAACCCGTTTAGAACCTTCCAGAGTACCTAGAAACTCAAAAATTGGTAAGGATTTTCGGAAGAACCCATTATGCAGCTATGCCAAATTTCAATTTGCTAGCATTAGAAACAAAGAAGTTATAAGGGGTGGTGGTGGTTTCTTCTCAACTGAAACCAACTATAATACATATAAATACATGTACATGTACATGTAGGTAGACTCAGTATAAATGCACTGTAGGTAATAAGGGCAATACAATACATGTATTACATGTACATTAAATTAATGTACATGTAATAAATACATGTAAACATTGTACATGTACATGTACATCAAATTCTTTACTTCATGGTAAGTTCCAGGCAAAAATAAACTGACAATGTTTTCTATCATTTTCTTCCTGTCTCCTTTCTTCTCCTCAGCAAAAACAGCATCCATTACACTAGGATACCTAGAAACATGTGATAAGTAAAAATAATCATAACTTGAGAAATTGAAGTCAGAATCAATTCAAACTTTCTACACAGCACAACTACATCAATATGTATCAGAAAATGTAATAAAAATTGGGGGTCATTTTTGAGCCATTTTTGGAAAAAACCATGGGCTATAGTACAGGGATTTTTTCAAAAATTGGCACATTTTTAAAAATGGCCGTAACTCGAAAAAATGAAGTCGGAATCGACTCAAACTTTCTACACAGCATAACTACATGTACATCAATAAGTATCAGAAAATGTAATAAAAATTGGGGGTCATTTTTGAGCCATTTTTTGGAAAAAGCATGGGCTGTACAGGGTATTTATCAGAAATTGGCCTATCTTTTAAAATGGCCACAACTCAAAAATTTTAAGTCGGAATCATCTTAAACTTTCTACACAGCATAAAGACGTCAATTTACATAAAACATGTATATATGAGAGTCTGGATACATGTAGCATGTCCTCACTTGTTAGTCAATGCTTGTACTACTTCAGTTAAAAAAGGATATTTCATAGCAGCTGACTTTTTACCACTTTTATTACTAGTACAGAACTGCTCCAATAAATCCCTAAAAATAAAACAAACAAATTCTCATCAAATACATCAAACAAAATAAATAATCAATTTACTTTGTAATATATGAAACAGTCTCTGCCTCTAATACAGTCTTACTCGATAAATCATATAATACCTGT
>NW_003547598.1:13313-16077 GCF_000090795.2 Amphimedon queenslandica | reverse complement strand
GGTTTGTACAGCACTTCCGGTTGCAAGGCTGATATTGTGTACTAGGCTTAAGACTAGATTGAATTAGGCATAATTCATTAATAGTGTTGGCATAGTTTAATGACATTAATCATAGTAGGATAATTTCCTTGTTAAAGTTACACAATGCTTATGTGTAATACATTTTAAAGGAAGAAATTCCTGTGTGTCTATTTCTTGTTAATTTTACTTTTAGTAAAATTAACAAGTCTAAAGACTTCTGTATTAATTATATTCTATAATTGAATTCACCGTCGCGCTATATATATATATATTTATTTGTATGTCCACACTTACATTTCTTCTATACACGTTGTATTGGAGAATAACAAGCCTTAGAAAGGAAGGTATAAAACATAACGTACACTGACTCATTCTCATTGTAATAAAGGATACATGGTGTGTGTTCTTGATGCTACTGTACTGCTTAGAGCTAAATGGGACACTGGACTGAATGAGGTCTGGATCTCCATTGTTCCTGTTGAAGAGGCAAGCCTTGGATATCAGCTGGAGGTGTTCCAGTGATTGTTTCTTCTTTTAGGCTGTGAAGCGTGTGATGAAGAGAGATGGAGCTGATGAGGAGAGGGCAAGACAAAGGATAGCATCAAAGATGAGTAATCGTGAGGCTGTAGATCATGCTCATGTTGTTTTTTGCACACTGTGGGAGTATGAGTACAAGTAAGGACCAAGAATAAAATTACTTAAAGACTTGATTTATAGGTTGAAAGAGCATGGAAAGCACTAAAAGACAGAGTTGAGATACGGACTAAATTATAGTGTCATTTTTATCTTTTTCAATACACTAAGAATCAATGGTATTCTTTGAGATTCTGAAAGGATGTGTAATTATACAGGGGTAAAATATCTAGCTAATAAACTAACCTACGAGTATAATTTGGGCCCCACCCATCGTTGCTGAACTTGAACTTGCAGCTAGCTATGCTCTCCTTGCCTCTTGTGTTGCTGATTTTGTCTCTTACTTATGTAACTAACTGTTATAATCTGACCATTGAGTTCGAGATCGAAGATAATTGTGAGTATTCTGCAGAGATGACCATGAGGCAGGTGACGTTTTGTGTGGCAAAAAAGGAGAATTCTTTCACTCCTTCATATTGCTGTAAGTCTTAGTGCCACTTTGTAGATCAAGTTTCAACCCAAACTGTGTCACTTTTAGGTCTTGCCGAGCTTCCTAGAAATTCTGCCGGTGCTAAATTTAAACTTTCTAAGATGCTAAATTTAGAAAAATTTTATCTTCAATGGCATCAAGGAATAACTTGCCAAATAAAAGTTTATGATGTTGTGTTTCTATATGGTACTGGTGAAAACATTTATAATTGCAGTAATCCAGATCCTTGTAAATTGGGGTCTTGTGTAGCATCTAATGAAATTCATACTTCTCATTCAAGTTTAGAATGTAGAATTAGTACTCATGCTAATAGTATGTGTGCTACGATGACTTCTACTGTCATGAAATGTCCTCTCATGACTACTATAACTCCATATCCAACATCAAGTTGTATGACTAGTACCAAGAGTACTCTTGCTGGTACTTTAACAACTCAATATTTACTGTCAAACATTATTATGACACCTTCACCTTCAATCTTTCAAAGCACTTCAACAATTCATGATGCTTTTGTTTCTTCTGATATTTATTTATCTTCTTTTCCCTCTACTAATTTAATTCCCACTCCTCTGGAATCATCACAACTTATCTGTGTTTCTCCATCTCCTATTTGCTTACATTGCCCTCTTGATGATTCATGGCCACCAACACCAGCTGGACGTGATGCCACCAGTACCTGTCACAAAGGACTATTTAATGGTCGGTTAAACTTTTATTATTTTTACAATTAATATTCCTTTCTTAAATAGCTACTAGGCACTGTAATGAAAGTGGGAACTGGGATCCTGTTATCTGTTTTGCGAATGAAAATTTTGAGGCTATTGCATCACTGGTAAGTATTGTACACATAATATTAATTAGCTTTTTTATACATTAACATAGGCGTCATCATCTCCTTATGATGCACTTGACTCTCTTTCAAACAGTATTAGTACTATTTCTGCTGTTCAAATAGTTGTATTGTTAGATATTATAGTTTCCAGTAATGCCAGGAATGCTGCTACTACTGAGGAATTTGGACAAGTGAGTGACTTTTATTCATTTATTCTATTGTCTTTTCCTCTGTAGTTACTTTTGAAAACTTTTGATGAATTTTTAAATGAAACAGATCCATCTCATTATGATGAAGAAGTTAGTATCAAAATATTCTAAAAACTGCTGTAACTCATAAAATGTCTTAAAAACGGATTTGCTGAAAATTTTAATGATAATTTTTCTATTTGCCAAGTTTATGCCAAAAGTAACCAACATTATAAAATAAACACCTTTTACTGATTATTAGTGATTAGTGCTGACGCTTCTTTCTTTGTTATCATATTTTACAAGTACATACTACTATCCTTTACGATAGTAAATAGCTAGATGGAATATTAATGATAATGATCTGTATGAATGCATCTCAGGTATTCCCCAAAGTTGATGAGACAGGTTTTTGTTTATTTTATTTAAACTAAATAAAGGTGTTGTGTAAGGTAGCATGCATTTAATTTCAGCATGTAATGTACACACATATAAAAGTAACAGAGAAGTTGATGTTTAATAACAATTATTTATTTTACACGTCATTAGGGGAGACGCTCAATTGGTAGTCAAATATTGTCAACATTAGATTCATTTGCT
>NW_003547598.1:0-10589 GCF_000090795.2 Amphimedon queenslandica | reverse complement strand
ATATCAGTAGTGCATTTTATTTTTTTACTGCATCATTTAGTAATGATAATAATTATAGTTAGAGGGCAAAAAATATTGATTCAACTGTCCATTAGTGAAAGAAGGTAAAGAGGAATGATGAAAATAAAATAAGTTCAAAATACATGTATCATGTGATCAATGTTGTGAAAGAAAGCAGCTCCATCCTCCCTCTATGCACATCAAGCTCTCAGTGATGGATCAATATCAGCAAAGTACTCATGTCTCATTGCCTCTTCTGCTGATATCCTCTCAGTTGGGTGACATATCAAGTGACGCTTTTGGAGCAATAGCATTAAAATAAAAAATAAGTCACAGTGTCATGTTACCTGCAGTAAGTCCACTCCGGCATCGTTCAGTGCTGGCACTACTGACTCAATACATGCTGGAGGATATGGCGGGAACTCCTATCAAAGCAACAACTGTCATTACTAATTCTATACAACTAGGGTTTCCCACAGACTTAAAGTGAATTTTTAAAGTCGTTCAAAAATTTGGCAAAAGCCCAAAGTATTTGTTAAAATAATTTTTTCTGATGCATATACATGTACTTATGCTGCATAGAAAGTATGAGCAGATTTTGATAAAAATTGGATTTTTAATGAATTTCTCAAGTTAAAATTCCCACTTCATCAGCAGTTCATAAAACATGCTTTTTAGCTCACTTAGCATGGTTTGTAGGAAACCCTGTATACAACCTTGCCTTTACCTTAAACTCTGGAAGTTTAGTTAGACCAGGCCACGACCTCTCTGTGGGTGTACCGACCAACCTAACAGATCAGACAAGTTACAATAACTATTTTGTCTGGTTTTACTTAAATATTCTCTTTAATTGTTCATCAACGTCACTGCCAGGGAATAAGGGTCGACCAGCATTGGCTAATTCTATGAGATCATTATTAAAGGGTCACTATTTATAGTATATACTAGTTTTACCAGCAAATATGGTCCCTGCTGACCACATGTCAATGGAGGTGTTGTATACTTGAGCACCCATCAATACATCAGGGGGGCGATACCAAAGTGTGACTACCTAATGTAATAAGGAGAAAAAATTAAAGAGGAATATGAGATTCAATAATACCTCAGCTGAGAATAGTCTAACGGGAATACCAAATGCTCTAGCTAAACCGAAATCAGCTAATTTCAAATCACCTTTCTACAGAATATAATATAAATCAACCTCACATTATCACATAATTTATAAAGCATTACTTTACTAATGAGGATATTCTGTGGCTTCAAGTCACGATGAAGTATATTATTGTAGTGACAGAAAGCAAGTCCCTGGAGCAATTGGAAGAAGAAAGACTGAACTACTTGCGGTGATATGATACCACCAGATACATCAAAATATTTCTTTAAATCCTACCAACAAACTAAAGAGCTTTGAGTTCACTAGTGTACAGTACCTGATCAATGTACTCAAAAACCATCGTTAGTTTAAGGTTTTTATGAAGGACATCAGTTAACCTGTAATAAGAAATTATATATGTATCCCTGATTTTAAAATATCATTAGACTACCGAACAATATTCTTATGTTTCAGTTCTTTTAGAAGACAAATCTCTCTTAAAGCAGCACTAGGGACACCCTGACACATTAAAAAAACACAAAATTACAAGCTCCAACTTTGTAAGTAATAATCGATGCTCACTTCATCATCTTCATCTAGTCGAACTATTTTCAAAGCTACTATTTCTCCACTTTCCTTCTCTTTGGCTTTAAACACAGTACCATACGTACCTGTAGTAACAAAAACAAGGGACTGAGAGTAAATTCAATGGATCTTACCCTCTCCAATCTTTTCTAGTCTTTCATACTTCTCCATTGTATTTTTAACCCCTTAGTAACCAACTAACCCTTTGGGCAGGGCTAATTGTTACACACGTGCTAGCACATGGTTGACATAATCTAAAAATATCCCGAATTCCGGATAATCAATACTAATCTGGGTGTGGCTTGGTCACATTTGTCGTGAACCAAACGTTGGTTTTTCTTTTTTCTTCTTTCTTCACCAAAACAGACTCAACTCCAACCATCATGCCCCGTATTATGATAAAAGGAGGTATTTGGAAAAATACTGAAGTACGTTATTTTTACTGATAGAAGAAATATATTTTTATTTCCTTCCCTTAGGACGAGATATTGAAAGCTGCTGTAATGAAGTATGGGAAGAACCAGTGGGCTAGAATAGCCTCACTCTTACACAAGAAATCAGCTAAACAGTGCAAGGCTCGTTGGTATGAGTGGCTTGATCCCAGTATTAAGAAGGTAAGCTAGGGGGTGGGCCAATTAATTACTGTACAGCCGTATAGTGGATAAATTTGGAGGGGCTAAATTTTGGTGAATGGCGGGTTTTAATTTGGCGAATTTGTGGCCACGTGCCATTGAGCATGCGTATAATGACTCAAAATGGTGGGGTTTTATTTTGGCGAATGGCTATCAAAACACCAAATTCGCCAAATTTACCCGCTATACGGTAAATTTATGTTTATGTGAAAAGCTCTTCATTTGGGGGAGGGGTTTAATTTTCACGTTTTTACATATGCACATGCATCAAGTACACCTGCTCTGTATACACCAGGCCTGGGGTCAATTACAATTAAATGTAATCTATTACTATTACTATTACTTGAAAGTTTTAACTATTATATTACTATTACTATTACAGCCTTTTTTCAAAGTAATCTATTACTATTACTATTACAACAAAGTATATGTATATTACTATTACAATTACTATTACAATACGCCATAAACTTTTATAGGTTATTAATAAAAAATAATCTAATTTTGAAGTTAATCTAAGTCATTTTATAGTTTCTAATTAAGAATTCTTTGCTATATTTACAATAATAAGCCTCAGTAGTGAGCAATAGTTCCTGGCTAACTTGCTATTTTCCTAGTGTTACTCATTAGTATAACACTGCAAGTAATAGCTATGTAATATTGAGATTACATATTACTTTGACAATTATTACTATTACTATTACTATTACTTCCTGTTGCCAAAGATTCTATTACTATTACTATTACTATTACTTGGTACCCTGTAATCGTTACTATTACAATTACTATTACATATTACTATTACCCCAGGCCTGGTATACACAGTGAGTATTTCCATGGTATTAATTTTCATGGTTAAGAAATCACCCATAAAACTGTAAAATTAAATACTCTAAGGGAATTTTATGTCCGTACAGTACTTAAGTACCTATTACTTCTAATTTTGGAAAGGGGGGGAGAATTGGCATGCATGACCACAAATTTAACCTACAATTCATTAAAATTTAGCAATTCACTTCCTCCAAAATTACTAGCTATATGATTATTTTTATAATTGTTTTTAGACTGAATGGAGTCGTGATGAAGAAGAGAAGTTGCTTCATTTGGCTAAACTGATGCCCTGTCAATGGAGGACCATTGCTCCAATTGTAGGAAGGACTCCAGCTCAGTGTCTGGAACATTATGAATATCTACTGTAAGACAATAGAATAATTAGTAGTCGGGTCAGCTGTACACTGAAAATAATACAACATTTTCTGAACAATACCCTGTACTATTATAGCCCATGTTTTTTCAAAAAATGGCTCTGAAATCCCAATTTTTATTGCATTTTTTGATACATATTGATGTACTTATACTATGTAGAAAGTTTGAATCGATTGACTCGATTCCAACTGAAATTTATCGAGTTATGGTCATTTTTTAAAAGTAGTAAATTTTGGGAAAATATCCTGTACTGTAGCCCATGGTTTTTCCTGAAAAAATGGCTCCAAAATCACCCCCCACTTTTATTACATTTTGTAATACATATTGATGTTCTTATGCTATGTAGAAAGTTTGAGCCAATTCTGACTAAAATTTTTTGAGTTATGACCATTTAAAAAATATGCCAATTACTATGCATGTATAGATATGGTACACATACATGAAATCAGTATGTTATGCACATTGATGCCATGCAGATGACTGGAATGAATTATTGTTATTATTATTATTATTTTGTTAGTGACAAGGTTCAGATGAAGGAAGGTGAAGATGATGATCCTAGGAAGTTACGTCCCGGTGAGATTGATCCTAACCCTGAGACAAAACCAGCCCGACCTGATCCTGTTGATATGGACGAAGATGGTACATGATACATGTACATATCATTTATCTCTTTACTCTCCCTCTCCCTCCCCCTCTCCCTCTCCCTCCCCCTCCACCTCCACCTCCCCCTCCACCTCCCTCTCTCTATCTCTCCTTACAGAGAAAGAAATGTTAGCTGAGGCGAGAGCTCGTTTGGCTAATACTCAAGGAAAGAAAGCAAAAAGGAAAGCAAGAGAGAAACAAATGGAGGAAGCAAGAAGACTTGCATCTCTACAGAAGAGACGGGAATTGAGAGCAGCAGGGATTGCGTATGAACCATCACTCTTAATTAGTAATTTTATTCTTTTTACTGGTAGCTCAATGACTTATCAAAAGAAAAGAAAAAGAGGAGTGGATTATAATGAAGAGATTCCATTTTATAAGAAACCACCACCCGGTGAATATTTAATATTTATATCTACACTCATCCCCCTCTCTCTTTCTCTCATTAGGTTTCTATGACACAGAGCGAGAGACCATTGAGCTAGGTGGCCCTGAGGTCAGCAGTTTATTGAATAGGAATGTTGAGGGAGATAGTCGAAGTGCAATTGAGGCAAGAGAGAGGAAGAAGGACAAAGAGAAACAAAAGAAAAGGAAAGAGAATGATCTCCCGACTGCTGTAATGCAACTCAATAAGTATGTGGACAAGTATGTATTATTATTGTTAGTATTATTGTTTTATTGTAGAGTGACTGACGAGTCTTTAAAGAAAAGGAGTAAACTGGTTTTGCCAGCACCACAGATCTCAGATCATGAGCTCACTGAAGTGGTAGGTATTGAATATGGAAACATTGTACATTGTAAAAATACACCACTATAATTAAATAGTTTCTATTATAATCGGGCGAAGCTCACTAAGATGAGAGTGTATGTGGATATGGTTGTCTAACTATTATTAAAGTTAAATAGCCTAATCTTCATTGAAAGTGGGTGTGGTCACAATGAAATAAATTAAAATGGCAGTTATCAGCAAGTCTATGCTTGTTGCAAGCAAGATAAGACTAAACTGCTATTCAAAAACTTCTCCAGTAGCAAGGAAGGTTAACAAAATTCTTCTTAACTGATGTTAAAAATTTTGATGTAAAATGACAGCCTCAACTAGCTTGTGAAGCCTACAGAACTACTAAGCTACTGACTTGACTGCAGTGACTGCTAACTACCGTATAGTGCTTTATTTTCGAGGAGCTAAACTTTCGCTATTTTTACGGTTAGCACAAAACTGCGAAATTAAAGATCCGCTAAAATTTCAATTTCCATTAAAGGTGTGGTACTAACATTACCAATCCGCAAAAATTATCTCCGTGAAAAATTGATTTTATCAATCCGCGAAATATTAGCTCCGCAAAATTAAAGCGCTATATAGTATCTTCACAGATACTCTTTAATGCTATAAGCAAGATGACTTTAATTGCTGCACAATGTGTATGCATCTACTGTACATATACATGTTCAATGATGCTTTCCTTGCTCTTGTGCCTGTATGTCATACAACACAACAAATATAGCGTGGAGCCCTTTAATGTTTTAAATTCTTCTAGTTATATTAGGTGCTTATTTTCTGCTACTCTTAGGTAAAGTTGGGTCTAGCCTCAGAGAGTGCAAGGCTGATGGTAGAGGAGTCTGGTAGCTTACTCTCAGGATCACAGCAACTCCTAGCAGACTATTCCTTAACTCCCAGTGCCCCTGCACCCATCGGCTCTGCCACTCCTGGCAGTATCACACCACTATTGGGGACCAGGACACCAGCAAGACAGGACACACTCTTACAGGTTAGCATTAAGGCTGGTTTACAATATGACATTAGGCCAATGTACCGTCAATTTTTAATTAAAAGTGTGGGTGATTTGACCTTTTGACGCATGCTTTTACACTAGAATAGAACCAGATTCTATTCCAGCATCAACGTAACGTTAAGACTAGCGTAATATTGTAAACCAGTCTTTACCCTCCCACAGTAATCCAATACCTGTACTTTTGTATTTTGTAGGAAGCTCAGACTTTGCTTGCTCTGCAGAACGTTGAGACTCCATTGAAAGGTGGCGAGAACACTCCTCTCCTTCATGATAGTAATTTTGATGGAGTGACTCCAAGGAAGCAAATCACCCAGACACCTAATATGATGCTAGCAGCATCACCTTTTCATACTCCTCAGCATGGAGGAGGAGGAGGAGGAGGAGGTATTGTGAGAACTTATAAATTATAATATTTATAATGCAGTAATCTTGAATTTTATATTTTTTAAATTTTGACATGTACATGTATATGCATATGTCAACTATGGCCACATGCACACTTGCCTTCACCTAATCCACATCATCTGGTTTTGCCTTTCAAGTGTTTACACTACTCAGCAGCTGAGAATTGTCATTTGTTTATAGAGCGAAGGGAGACCTTTGTTCAAATTTATGTTTTAGTGTAAACAAAACACTTAAAGCTAGACACTTATAACGAGACACTTATCCGACCAGCGCCAACCAAAAATACATAACCCGGTTTTAAAACGTAGACCCGAAACGTCCCAAAACGTAGTCGTGTAAAACGTGGCGTATATTTGTCTGTCTTCCTTATACTTCTCTTTTCTTTTCTCTTTAGTTGGTGCTCCCAGTGGATCAGTTACTCCCTCTCAGACCCCAATCAGAGATCAGTTGAGTATCAATACTGGAGCTACTGGAGGGTTTGATGAAGAAATGGATACTAGTTATCAAAACCAGGTTAACAGTTTAGCCATTGTGTCAGTTGTAAAAATAGTGCATGTAGTAGTAGTAGTAGCAGTAGTAGTAATAAAATTAGAGAAATAGTTCTTTAGTACCACCCATGTACCTAGTCAAAACAGTGTGTGGCTTGTGGTATAGTGAGTCTTAAAATGGCAGCAGCATCCATTCCTCTTGTGAAGCTAGAGGATCAGTTAACCTGTGGGAGGTGTCACAATCTCTACACTAAACCCAAGACTCTCTCTTGTCTCCATTCATTCTGTCAGCAGTGTATTGAGGCTTTTCCTACCATCCCTACCTTCTTTGTGGCCTGCCCTGTCTGTCATCAACACACTGAGCTACCAGACCATGCTGGGGCTGCTGGCTTTCCTGTGGCACCTCAGATAATAGATTTAAGGCGTATTTACGAGGAGGCAAAGAAGCAGTCGATTGAAGCAAAGTGTGCCAATTGCTCTAGTGGTAATTCGTTTGGTTTCTGTAAGGATTGTAACCAGTATCTTTGTGAGGGCTGCATTGATACACACAAGAAATGGGCTCCTTTTGCTAACCATGTTATACTTAGCCTAGAAGAAGCACTGAAAGTACCTGTTAATGAGCCTTCAACAGATAAAGGAGTAGCTAAGCCTAAGACTGCCGTTATACAGGGAAGAGATGCTGAGATAAGAGAGCAAGGAGAAGCAGTAAAAGAAGAGATAAGGTCCTTCCTAAATAGCGTTGGGGATAAGTTTATAAAAGAAGTCGATGAGATTGTAGAAAGGAAGCTTCAAATGTTGGAGAAGCAGAAGAAAGTGAACCCTTCACTTGAGCCAATAGAGAAACCTGATATACAGTTTATTAAAGGCAACAATGACTCCATCAGTCATCATGTTGGTAGAGTAGTATCTAGTGCTGGACTGGAGAAATGTGTAGTGAGGGAGATAGCTACCATTAAGCATTTACCAGAAGAGAAAGCAATCTCATTTGAGCTATCAATAGAATCACCAGACAATGAAGACTCTCTTTTAGTGTTACCAGCCTCTTCTCTCTCTCTCATTGTTGTACCTGATGCTAATACAAAGCCTTGTCCAGTTATCAATGCTAGAGTGATCCCTACTGATAAACCAGGAGTGTACCAGGTTATATGTACTCCTGTTATTAGAGGACGCTATGAAGTTACCGTAAAAGCTCTTGGCATTCAAATAGGTACTCATTGTTCATTGCTGATACCACTCAATCCTTACACTGATGATGCTATAACTCCTGTTCGCACTATATACGGAGTCTGTGGCCATCATGATGTTGCTATGAGCTTTGGTCGACCTTCAGATATATTAGTATCAGAGACTGGCTCTCATGTTATTAGTGTGTTCAATAAAGGAGGACAGAAAACGTCATCGATTGGGAAAGGACAGAATAACATCACATTCTCTACTAATCAAGGTATTGCAGTTGCTCCTGATGGTTCTATCTTTGTTGCTGATTATGGCAATCACAGGATACAGAAGATACAATATCCTAATACATTTCTTGCTTCAGTCGGTAGTGAAGGAGCTGAGCCATTGCAGTTCAATCATCCTGTTGGTATTGCCATTTCTCCTATCAAAAACCGTGTCTATGTTGCTGATTATGGCAATAAGCGCATTCAAGTTCTGAACAACGATTTGACCTTTTGTCGAATGTTTGGCAAAGAAGGAAAGGGCAACGGTGAGTTTGGTAAGCCTCACGATATCGCTATAGACAGCAGCGGATTCGTTTATGTGTCTGATTCTGCTAACTGTCTTGTTCAGAAATTCACTCATGATGGCAAGTCTCTGTCCCAGTTTGGCACTAAAGGGTCTGGTCCTGGGGAGCTTCATTGTCCTGTTGGTATTGCAGTAGATAATGCTGGCCTTGTTTATGTTACTGAAAATGTTAATCATCGTGTCTCGATCTTTACTGACGAAGGAGTTTTTGTTCATAGTTTTGGAGAGGAAGGTCCTAACGAGGATCAGTTCAAGACCCCATATTTCGGGCTGACGTTTGATGAAGAGGGCTACCTTTACATTTGTGACACACTCAATAAGAGACTAGTAGTATATTAATGACTGATAATAGCTAGTGTACTGATTGATTCTAGGGATATACGTAACATAATGTGTACTTGTAACTTTAAGCCATTATTGTAAATTTAAAAAATAGTTTCTTTAAATTTATTTTTTGATAAATAATTGAGAATGCTATAGATTGTTGATGATCTGAGCCAAATGCACGGTTTTAATACAATGCCTGTTACTGTATATGCCATATAGTTCGCGGGTATTAAATTTCACAGTTTTTGCATTTTAGAAAAATTTGTGAAATTAAAATCCACAAAATAACATGCTGATTGTGTAGTAGGTGTGTTAAAATCACAAAATTTTTATTCGTGAATACAAAAATGCAGCCAAATCACAAAATTTATGCCTGCAAAATATATGGTATATGCAGTATATGCTAATGTCACTGTGCTGTGAGCATTGAGTGATGTGTGTTAGTTAGTGTGCACTTTAAATGTTATAAATGGTCTCCTTTTAGATGGCAATGAAGGCTCAGTTAAGAGCTGGTCTCAGCTCTCTACCAGCTCCACGGAACGACTTTGAGATTGTTATACCAGAACAAGAGGAAGAGGTACAAGAACAAATATAGAATTTCAACTATGGGCATTACTTAGAATAAGGCTTAATTGTTTTAATTGTGGGTGTGGTTTGTAGGATTTATCAGCCAGTGCTGGAGATGATGATATGATTGAAGATGCTTCTGACATTGAAGCAAAGAGACTCAAAGAATTAAAAGAGAAAGGTAGTACATATTGAGATACTTATGCTATGTAAATAGTTTGAGCTGATTCTGACGGAAATTTTTCAAGTTATGGCTATTTTAAAAAGTAGAAAAATCTTGAAAATGCCCTGTACTGTAGTAAAGGACTTTGGTCCTATTTTAATCAACTTTAAAAATTGATTAAAAATTCAATTTTGATCGGAATCAGTTCAAACTTGCTACACATTGTATGTGTATCATTATTATTAAAATGGAGAATTCCCTCCTAGTCATTTTTGGCGATATTTGATCAAAGTCACTGTACTTGATTAGTACAGTGACTTTGGCCCAATTTTTTAGTAACTTGAAAAATCGAATTTTGATTTTAATCAGCTCAAATTACATTTTTATCACATTTTCTGGTGCATATTAATGTCTTTGGGAAGTTAGAGCTGATTCTAATCAAATGTTTTTAGTTAATAAATATACTGCGCTTATTATCCTTGCCTTCTTTTTTAAATTTCCTTCAGAGGAAGAAGAGAGGAAGACGTGGTCACAAGCTGTTCAACGAGGCCTACCAAGACCATGTGAAGTAAATACTTCAATACTTAAAGGAGCTCCACACAGAGATCAGAAATACAGAGACCTTTATGAGGTCAGCTATTGTATTATTAGTATTGTTATTAGTAGGTGAATGTAAACATTGAGGGGGCGAGCATGAGCTATTGATTGACTTCATTGAAATTTCAATGATAAAATAAAAATAAAATAAAATCTAGCTCTTAATCTAATGAGAGAAAACAACATGGTTCTCCCTTTTTTGAGACCATTACCTGCATGTATATTCAGACCCTGTCCTCATGGTCGGGGTCTAAACAGAGCAAATACCGACCAAAGCTAAACTTCTAATCTAGCTTTTCTGACAATCTTAATTCTATCAATGAGACTAATCTTAAGTCAAACTAC
>NW_003547597.1:12807-16079 GCF_000090795.2 Amphimedon queenslandica | reverse complement strand
TTGTGCTGAAGTGGCAAGCTCCTCCTTCCTTATCAAAACCACACCCACTTATCACAGGTCAATTTTGTCTGCTTTGTTTCTTTACCTACTTTCAACTTATTGTTGAGGTAAAAGTTACTAATTTTAATGCTAGCTATACAGCTTAGGAATAGTAATAGGAATTCATTTATGTATAATAAAATCAAACAGCTGACAATTTCAAATAATAATCAAGTAATAATAACAACAACAACAACAACAATAATAATAATAATAATTTGGACTCAGCCCTTTCCCTTTTTGCCACTGCCTCTAGCAGGGATAAGCTCCCCTCTCTTGATCACTTTGACTTCCCTATCACTCAGAAGGCCTTATCACGCTTGATTGATCAGTCTGTCTTCAATAGTCTGCTGTCTCTGTCTCAGGACGATCGGTCTCGTGCTCTCCTCCTCTCGACAAGCATCTCTCATGCTGGGGACTGGTTGAGTGTTATTCCATCCACTACCCTCGGTCTCCATCTGTTAGATGCTGAGTTCAGGGTTTGTCTTCGCTACTGGTTGGGGGTTCCTCTAGCCAGTGAGTCCTCTGTCTGTACAGTCTGCACTCGCCCTGCTGACCCCTTGGGGGATCATGCTATGGCTTGTGGTGGCAATGGTGATCGAATCCTTCGGCACAATGCTCTAAGGGACGTTTTATTCTCAGCTGCACAGTCTGCTGCCCTTTCCCCTCGCAGGGAAATACAGTCCCTTATCCCGGATTCCACTAGTCGCCCAGCCGACATTTTCCTCCCCTCGTGGTCTCAGGGCCGTCCTACTGCTATGGACGTTACTGTCATTTCTCCCCTCCAACAGCAGACTATTGCTAATGCTGCTTCTTGTCAGGGTTCCTCTTTATTGGTGGCCGAACACAGTAAACGGGCCGTCCATTTTGATAATTGCCATCGCGTTGGAGTCGAATTTGTTCCACTGGCCGTTGAGTCTCTTGGGGGCTGGAGTTCTTTATTAAGGACACCATTGGGCCCACACTACCTGTCCTTAATACATGTACAGTGTAGCCTCTTTATTAAGGACACCATTGGGCCCACACTACCTCTCCTTAATACATGTACAGTGTAGCCTCTTTATTAAGGACACCATTGGGCCCACACTACCTGTCCTTAATACATGTACAGTGTAGCCTCTTTATTAAGGACACCATTGGGCCCACACTACCTGTCCTTAATACATGTACAGTGTAGCCTCTTTATTAAGGACACCATTGGGCCCACACTACCTGTCCTTAATACAGAGGTGTCCTCATTTCAGAGGTACTTTTGTATAGGTTTGTACCAATTGGGACATTACAAAATGTCCTCATTATAAAGGTGTCCTCATTATAAAAGTGTCCTCATTATAAAGTTGTCCTCATTATAAAGGTGTCCTCATTATAAAGGTGTCCTCATTATAAAGGTGGTTCTTATCTCAGTGTGTGTCAGTTTATGATTAAATGAAATTGAGTGAGTGTACACAATGTTATCATTATATAATGAGGAGTACCATCATGTAATCCAATTAAATATTAATAATACAATTAGTTAAGATAATTGCATGCGCATAAATGACATCATTATCATTGTGTCTCATGTGCTTGTGTGTGTGAGTGAATGTCAAAATCTTTGTCTTTTCTTCTCCTTCTCAACAACATCTTGATATCTCTTCAGCATCTTATTATGACCAGCTCCTCCTCTTCCTCTCTGATTGGCTGATTCCAGTGATTGAAGGCTGCCTGAGAAACCCAGTCCGGCTTTATTGGACCTTATAAATGTTGATATCTACAGAAATACATGAATCATGAGTGAATCATGATCACTGTTAGATCTATGGAAATAAACGTTTGGAAGACCAGTCTCTAACTATCTATAAAGCAGTATAAATGCATGTAAAGGTGTTATCAGAAATAATTACAATCAAACTTTGAACCAATCACTGATGTCACACCACCACACTGGCCACTTGAACTATACAAGTACATGTACGCCCACACACCAAATATACATGCACACATTAAATGAGTCAATTAATTATAGCTGCTACAGTGGATTATAGAAGTAGGCGTACTCTTTGGCTGTGCATACCAAAAATAACTATAAAGGCTTGGCCAAAGGGGCAGGTGTAATGTGTCAGTTATTGAACAGCTGCTGGGTATAAGGGAACATGTAACCCGTAGCCAAGTAGCAGAGGGAGAGAGAGAAGGAGAATCTGTTTATACAACCAATTAACCAATTACTGTTTAAAGAGACCATAATGTAATAAACAATAATACCTACCATCCTTAGGATCACGAACCAGTACATGATGAAGAACACACTATAGTCTATCAGGAGGTGTCATGGTTGTAAACCAGATAAAAGGACCCACAAAAACCTAATCTAATAAAGCCGTAAGGAACACGCTAATTATCTAATGAGGGATGTACAGGCATAATAGCTGTAATTACAATTCAAACGCTCATCCCATAGCCTGTTCAAAGACCAGCTGCTGAAATAATGAACTCAAAAGATACAAAACCATATCAATCCTATTAGTCACATTAGCGTAACTATGACAACACGGACCATGTGAAAGAGTGTGCCCTCCTCCACTGTAATAAGATAAAGACCGTTAGTCTCTTCTCATGGTCCAGCAGTTCTAGTACGCTAGACCTAATCACACCCACACAAACCACCTCAAGGTATATACACATGTACTACATGTCAGCAGCGGCAGCAATAAACATGTACTTGTTTACTGCTGGAGGCATCACATCTCCCCCTCCCCCCCCCACACACACACACATACACGTACACATACATGTATTGGTGTATGTGTATGTGCATTGAATAGTTTAATTGAAGAGAATAGTAAGAGAAAAGAGCAATTACGTGTAGAATGTATTAGTACATGTATGTACAGGAGCAAGGCTATTGGTACTATATACATGTATGTACATGTACCAGTAAAAGAGAGAGAGAGAGAAAGAGAGAGAGAGGGAGAGAGAGAGAGAGAGAGAGAGAGAGGGAGAGAGGGAGAGAGGATGGTGGGAAAGAGTCTTTTTCTTATAATTATTCATCAGCTGCAAGGTCGGTCGCCATGGCGATACAAATGACAGCAGCATTTCTATAGTTTTGCTCATAATCCAATTAAGTTATTATTGAATTAGCAAGCTCTTTATTATACATTTCATTTAATTTGTACCACTCAATGGGACCATTACTATGAGCCTCTTCCTTCTCCCATCCTCACTCTCTCTCTCTCCCTCCCCCTCTCTCTCTCCCT
>NW_003547597.1:6332-8832 GCF_000090795.2 Amphimedon queenslandica | reverse complement strand
ATTTTCAATTTTATTACATTTTCTGATACATATACATGTACTTAAGTTGTGTATCAACTTTGAGCTGATTCCAATCAAATTTAAATTTTTTATAAATTTTAAAAGTTACTCAAAAATTAGGCAAAAAAACCATGGGCTATAGCCTTGGGTATTTTTCAGATTTTGGCACTTTCTTAAAATGGCCGTAACTTAAAAAATTGTAGTCGGAATCAGCTCAAACTTTCTACACAGCATAAGGACATCAATATGTATCAGAAAATGTAATAAAAATTTGGGGTGATTTCGGAGCCAATTTTTGGAAAAAACCATGGGCTATAGCCTTGGGTCTTTGGTCAAATTTTGCCAAAAATGAAAAGGAGAGAATTCTACATTTTTATTACATTTCCTGATACATATACATGTTCTTATGTTGTGCAGAAAGTTTGAGCTGATTCTAATCAAATTTGGATTTTTTAATGAATTTTTAAAGCTACTCCAAATGCCATGTACTGTATTGTAGTGCTTGTCAGCTCATGAAGCTCATGCTGTTTAGCTCACTTAGCATGCTTTGTGGGAAACCCTGGGGTACATACACTAGGTGCTGTCTATTAAATGGAGGTGTACGTTATAGAGAGAGTGTCCATTAAGAGAGACTATACCAACTGTAATTATATCAAAGAAGATGTACAGATACTTTTGTTCATGTAAGGTTAGGATTGGTTACGTCATTGTGTCTAAGTTAAAGTCATAACAATAAAAACTATACAAAACATATGAAGAGATAAACAGAGAGAGAGAGAGAGGGAGGAAATATAGACAGTCTCAGACATCCTTGTGGTAAATAAAGACACAAACAAATTAAGAAAAAGAATAAACAGCTGCTAATGTATCAATCACTCCACAGGAGACCGCCATTAGCTTGAAACACAAAGCGAGGTGAACACCTCATCTTATGATCATTATTAAAGAGACCTCAAGTTACATTGTCCACGTTACACATTGTTTCTAGATCATTCTCTTATAATATGAAACTACAGTAGACCAAACCAGAACTACCCCTATGTAGCAGCTGCTACAACAATTACTATACCTCATTAATACATTAATAATGTACTAACATTAAAAATGACACATTCCCTATTACACTACGGGTATTATATTGCGGTCGTCTCTTCATGATGTTATGAGCTGGTATTGACCAGTCCAGTGTATGTAAGGCCTTGGGTCTAATGAATGGACAAGACCACAGGTAGTGCTAATGGCAGCTGCTCCACTGTTTGAAGACCGTCAGTCAAAGAACCAAACATACTACAAACATGTCTCCCCCTCCCCTCCCTCTCTCCCTCTCTCAAAGAGGACACACGCTCAGAGACATGCCTTAGGGTACAAATACCTTCAGTCTAGACAATCAACCCTGTGGCGGCAGCGGCCGCTGCATGAGGAGTAGGAATAATAGTGGAGGAGGATTGGCAGGGAATATGTCATCAAAATTAAAGTTCAAACTAGCAACAGCATGCCAAGTGTAGACAGGTATGTACAAGTACATCTATTACTTTAAGGAGGGCAGAGTGGGTGTTTACAGCTCATTAGATCCAATTTATATTTAATGATGGTCTATGCTTTGGCTATATATAGTAATACAAGTAGACATACCAGAGGAGAATACAGTGTGTATGAGGCTGCAGGAGACATATCAAACAATGGGAGAGAGAGGGGGAGGGAAAACTAAGTTAATAATGTTAGGACCAGCTGGTAATGAGTGTGTGTGTGTGCTAAAGGTCACTGTTAGTGGGTTCATTTAGACAAAATAAATGAATTAACTTTAATTGAACCATGAGACAAATCAAATTGAATGAGTTAGGCAGCAGCAATGGAATCACAACAATGAATATAGGATATAATGAGGGCACCTTTATAATGAGGACACCTTTATAATGTCCCAATTGGTACAAGCCTATACAAAAGTACCTCTGAAATGAGGACACCTCTGTATTAAGGACAGGTAGTGTGGGCCCAATGGTGTCCTTAATAAAGAGGCTACACTGTACATGTATTAAGGACAGGTAGTGTGGGCCCAATGGTGTCCTTAATAAAGAGGCTACACTGTACATGTATTAAGGACAGGTAGTGTGGGCCCAATGGTGTCCTTAATAAAGAGGCTACACTGTACATGTATTAAGGACAGGTAGTGTGGGCCCAATGGTGTCCTTAATAAAGAGGCTACACTGTACATGTATTAAGGACAGGTAGTGTGGGCCCAATGGTGTCCTTAATAAAGAGGCTACACTGTACATGTATTAAGGACAGGTAGTGTGGGCCCAATGGTGTCCTTAATAAAGAGGCTACACTGTACATGTATTAAGGACAGGTAGTGTGGACCCAATGGTGTCCTTAATAAAGAGGCTACACTGTACATGTATTAAGGACAGGTAGTGTGGGCCCAATGGTGTCCTTAATAAAGAGGCTACACTGTACATGTATTAAGGACAGGTAGTGTGGGTCCAATGGTGTCCTTAATAAA
>NW_003547597.1:0-2395 GCF_000090795.2 Amphimedon queenslandica | reverse complement strand
CCTTCTTCCAGGCTCTGGGACTCCAGTCTCTTCAGTTCTGCTTCTAGCACTCTTATCTTCTCTCTTATCAAGGCTCCATTTTCTAAAGGATTATTTTTGTCCTCTCCATTGGACTCCATTTTAAATAATTATTACAAGAGTATAAGAGTTAAAAATTCCTCCCAACCCAAAACACGCCCACTTACTAAATTCTCAAATAAAATTGAATAATTCTCAAACTTAATTAATCTTACATGTATCAATTTCAAAAGGTGTGAACAAACAAATTCTAATTAGCTAAATAATTATTCATGACAACCAAAGTACCTATTATTAATACTTCCTAAGTGTTGAGTCCAACTAATCAATATTCACTATTGGTAGTGGCTTGTGTGGTTTAATCATTGTCCTCTTATAATCTTTAAGAGTATCCACCAGGAGAGGAGGAGGAATAAAGACTCCAGCATTAATCTCAATATATTCAAGTGATGGATGGATGAAGATAGTTTCATATAAATGTTGTACTAGTTCTATCCAGTTAGGTTGAGATGACTCTTTATTAATATCTCTACACTCTATCCTCAGTAGTCTGATGGTTGTATGTGACTGTAACATGTTAGTAACAGCAGGTAGTACCTGTTCATAAAACAATGGTGTCATTATTTGTTTCTTCTCTTCCTCACTACAGTTATTGTATGACTGATCTGGTTTGAAGTTCACATTAAGTTCTGTGAGATTGTTATTTTGAGAGATGACATTAATAAAAGTTCTTATCTCTTTATTCAGTGGAATGGATACACTCAACTGCTGTAGACTGGTGTTGTGTCTGAGACCAGTTGTTAGGAAGGACAGGAATGAACTGGGAATGAGAATGCCACCAAAAAGAATGTTCTTGTAAGTGTTAATCTCAAGGTATTTCAGTGTTTGGTTTTGTGTTAGCAAGTCTTGTAGACTAGTACCCATACTGCTGGTATATACTCTCTCCTCCTTTATCTCCACACTCAGAGCTTTAAGTGTAGTATTGGTTTGTAGAATAGTAAATAGTTCAATAGCACTCTCAGCTGTGTCTAGTGGTAAAGTAAGTGTATGTAGACTGGGATGAGAGAGAAATAGAAGATGTGGTGGGTATGGATAAGGTAGTATCAGACAGTGTAATCCTTTGATATGTGGAAGGAGTGATGATGTCATCAGTTCACTACTACTCCATCCTCCTATCTCTAGAGCAGTCAGTGGTGTGTTCACCTCTACTATATTCAGTGATGATGGTAGGAGTTCATCATATATGTCCAGTGAAAGAGCTTGTAATGTGTTGTTGTCCTTTAGTAACTGCTCTATTACTCCATCAGGTAGAGGAGGAGGAGTACCAACATGTATGGTTAATGATGTTATTGTTTTATTTCTTGTTACTCCTCTAATGACACTGATAATGGTACTTGTTATTTCATTCCTTCCAATATACTCAATCTTCATTTCTTGTAGTGTTGAATTCATTTCTATACATTTCTCAAGTTCAGTGCACTTGTCTGTGTAGCATGTATTGTCAACTGTTGGTATAGTAGGAAAGCCCATTATTAAGTGCAGTATCTTCAATTGAGGAAGATTGAGGAACTGTAACAATACAAGACAGGGAACATATTGACCTGATGATAATCCACAGTAGCACTCCTGAATATTGTATAGAAGTGATGATTGTAATAATTTGTGTATTGATTCATCAGTGGGTTGACTCAACACTACCTCCAGTCCCTTACACTGGGTCTGTAGTAATATGGTGTGTTCAGGTGATAGTTCCTTATCTCTAATCCACAGGTGCAATGTTGTGTTGGAATTGTTTATACAATAACTGAGACACAACCAGTCAAACAATGATAATAATAATGATACTCTATCCAGACACAGTGAGTGGTTGTTGATGGATTGTGCTAATACTTGACATAATGTTGTGTTCTGTGATTCATACAGGAGTTGAAGAAGAAGAATGGGAACATTGTCAAAATATTCAGAACTGATATGAACAGTTTCAATCTCAGGATTCTGATAGAAGTAGGAGAGATGACAAGTCTCAAATCCACATAATGGTTTCCTCTTACACTGTAAGTCAAGTTGTTTATTAAAATACTGTTGATAGATCTCATGTTCAAGGTGAGTTAGACCTGCTACAAACCTCAGACACATTCGAAAGTGATCATTATCAAAGTGATCCTTAAACACTTCCTCTCTCTTCTTCTCATGCTTAGCTATCCACCATGCACCTAGAAATTCCTGTATACTCAAGTGAACGAACTGATACTTCTCCTCATCATATTCTGTGAATCTTGTCATCAATCCAAGATAGTCTTCCTTCACTGCCTCACTCAGTGACTGTAGTTGATGTGAAGAGTATGTCATTCTTGTATTAGCCAGGTTAGTATAAGCT
>NW_003547596.1:2886-16086 GCF_000090795.2 Amphimedon queenslandica | reverse complement strand
ATCTCCTTTACTGTCACCTGCTGTCTCATCAACAGATACACCAGATGTCCCATTGTGGTGAATAACAGCTGGTTCGTTGACTTGGCTAGACACATTTGGCACGTTCGGTTGCAATTCACTGCTCTCAATTCCTCCCTCAATTTGCTCCGTAGCTAGACTACCCCTCCACAGTTTCTCACAAAGTTCATAGTATATCATAACAACTTGTCCATGACTACTCCTCCTTCCCAAATCTACGGCTTGCCTGAACTTCAACCTGATAGATTTCAGTTTGGAACTTACTATCTGCTTCGTTATGGAATCCTTGCTGTGAGGATAGTCCTTCTGGGAGACGGGCTTGTTAGGTAAAGCAGCAATAAAACGTTCAGTTATGTCTTCGTACTTGGATTTTATTGACTCCCAGTCCACACTTTCCGAAGCCTTTACTACTTTGTATTCATTAGCTACGTTTAGCAACAGTTCTGCTTCATCATCAGTCCAAACAAATTCCTTCTTTCTCTCTTTTCGACCTTCCGTAGTACTGCTTCGCCTCGACATACTCTAACCTCTTTTTTCCAGTTTACACTCATGGTTTGAAAACACGAGTACAGTTTATGTGTAAACGAACCTAAACGGAGTTACAAAACGGAAACTTGATATGCGTTTACTTGACTGAAAACGCACTAGTGGCTATGTGTAAACGTGGCCTATGTCTGCGCCACCTCTGCCAGATGAAGCTGCGCAAGTAGAACTGGCTGCATCATTAATGAGCTGTCATTTGGCAGAATATTTAAGCAACTGCCAATTAGCCTGTGGTTTTGACAACCTAAAAGCAAATGCAGAGATGAAATTTAATAGCAATTCTGAATGTTCTGATGATTCTGTCAAGGAACGTGAAACATACTTCAATGAAAACCATTCGAGCAATATAAGGTACCTTTATACGGAAGCAGTAACTGGTAAAGTTTCTCCAGGTCATCGATTAGCATTACAGCAATTCATTGGCCTCGTAAACATAAAAATTGGTATAAGAATGGATGAATGTGAAAAACCAGGAAAGAAGGAAGTTAAATTAGGGCTTCTACATTTGCAAATCTAAAGAGGGTCACATCAAATGCAAATGCAGATTTGCAGAGCATTTATCAGCAAGTACGAGTTTCGATTTCAAAATGGCAGAAAAAACGGGACAGAACGAATTAAGAAGAAAATTTAAAGACTTTCTAAAAATGGTTGAGGATAAGGAAGGTTGTGCATTTTGCAAAATAAACTTTAAAGGTAGCAAATATATAAAATTGCAAACAGCCTTATTTTTATGCTTTAAACTTGACCCACGACATTTTGAAATATTGTCCATTCTTAAAAATAGGAGGCATAAAATCAAAGCAATTGTCACTAGTTTAGTCTGTTTACAGCTGCAAACAACTTGCTGCATGTCACGTGATCTTTATTGTTTAACTATGGCCGACAGTGTAGACCAAGGTGCCAACAGCAATCAATGCAGGTATGAATATTTTATTGCATTACCAAATTGATAATAGAGCTTTAGGAAAGTACTTCTTGAGTTACAGTCAGCCTTCGATAATCTTGCGGTGTTGCGATAGTTATCAGACAACTTGGTAGTCATAAATAGCAGTAGCGATGAAGAAGTTGTAATGGGAAGGATAAGTATATTTATATTTCTGAAAGTGATGAAGAACCTGAAAGTGATCAAGAATTTTATTTCCAGAAGTATGTGTATAAAATGACATGAAAAATTAATTTAAATAGATGGTAGGCATGGTTAAAAACTGATAGACCTGGTTACATTGTTACTTTGCTATTTGTAGAACAAAAAGGTGAAATGAGAAATCTGCTCTGATAGTGAAGATGACAAACCTCTCTTCACAAAGTAAGAACCATTATATCATTAATCATTGTTTATTCATGTGTCCAGACTGCGTATCCAATTTGTGAGACTCCACTTTCTACTAGAAATGTGAGGACATTATTGAGATTCTCTTAATAAGAGTATTCACGAAAGAAAGTGGCCATGAAAGACCAAGGAACATAGAAGAATCTGCCACTTTTGTAAATAATATCTTAATTTTCTCAGGCATCCTGATGATGTTAAGAAGGATGACTTTGGACAATGGAAACACAGTGGTTCTCACCTCAAATCTTTTTTGTTTTCAATAACAGAATGGTGACATTGAGGTGAAAGAGATAGATAATACTGATAGTTGTTCGTCACTTGAAAATATAATACAGTTGCTTTGTATACATTGTAAGCATGCTTCCAACTCACAATTTCAGAAACTGATGCCATTTGTGTCAGGTAAGTGAAATATTTTGTGTACTTAACATTATTGATTCTGTAAATATCATGCTGACAATCCTCATCACTTGTGCTTCATTTCATATTGCATACCTTCTAATTTTACTCCAAAAATTGTCTCATGGCAACTCAAAGTTAAGGCAGCCTTTCTTTCCTACTCTGCCTAGTACAAAGAAAGCTCTTCCAGAAGAATGTCCTACAAGAGGTCCTGAAGGAGCTATTCAGTGAGTTTCCATGGGTGTCAGTGGTGTTGTTGGAGTAAGAAATCCATGTAAATTACCTCAAAATGAGCGACAGGTGTCTTATTGAAAGGCCAAAAATAAATTAAACTTAAATTCAAGTGCCTCTTCTCATCAAGTATGCAAAGAGCAAAGGAGGAAGACAGTCATGGTTTATTTGTATGATCTACAAGAACATCACCTGAAACAGCATTTGTGTTAGCTAGAAACTGGCACTTAGATGACATTGTTCGCTTTTGTAAAGCACCTGTTGATTTCTCTATCCTGATAGTTGACCCACCAACATTTAACATTAGGAATTTTGATGTCACACCAGTCACATATAGGCATGGTCTGTTAAGCAGTGTGCGGACTGGAAAACCACCTGTGTTTTTGGGACTGGTAATGATTCATTTTCACACATTCCTTTCCTGTGCCTCAACCATAATTGGCTTTTGACCTTAACTGCAAGCCTTAAGGTTGTTTGGTACAAATGGTGAAAGACCTCTTGTACAAGCATTCTGTCATGAGTTCTGTTATGCTAGTCATTTGACCTGCTTTAATCATTTTTGCCAGAATATTAAGAGAAACTTACAATAGCTTAATTTTGCTGAGAATGCCTATAGCGATATTCTAAATGACATTTTCGGTTATAGACATGATACTACACTTATTATAAGTCTAGTTGACAGCCAAAATCTTTCACAGTTTGATGAAAATGTTACTACTATTCAACAGAAGTAGAATGAGGTTGAGAAGGAGGAAGGGGCCTTGTCACGATTTTATGATTGGTTTCTACAACATAAAGCTACAGTTATGAAAACGACCATGATGAAAGATGTGAGAAAAGATGCTGCACTTCAAAATCCTCCCGAGATTTATACCCAATGCAAGTGAGACAATTAATTGAGTAATAAAGGCCCATGTATCATATGAAGCTAGCCAACTAGTTGAGTTCATAGATAATATATAGGAGATTATTGATGAGCAAAAACAGAAAGCTGACGTGGCCGTAATTCGCCGTGGTAAGCACAGATTCAGATATTAATATTTGCACTTGAAGATGTGTGATCTTGATTGATTCAAACTGAGTAAAGTTGAGAGCTATAAATTTTTTAAAAGGATTGCTTATATGCGAATTGCAACTGGTGTGCCTCCAGATGTATCATTGTCAAAACTAATGTATATACAAATTGCTTCTGAGTACATTGATATACCTTCATCTGTACTTGAAGGTATTTGGAAGAAGGCTCATGTTCTCCTTTAGCAACCACAAAGTATTTCCTCTGCTCCTGGTCACTCATCAGAGTCATGGATGGTTGCTAGCACCAGTGGCAAAAGACCTCATTTGGTTCTTTTTGTCAAGAATGGTCAGTTTAAATGTGATGATAATTGCATAGATTTCAAAAATCAGAGGTATTTGCTCACATACTGTAGCTGTTGCCCATTTAAATGGAAAACTACAGAGCTTTGTTAAATTTTTATCTTAAAGAAGATTGTCAATTTTTAGATGGTTTTCTTGCACAAAGCACCAAGTGCATCTGGTAAAGAGGGAAGCCAAGCTCATTGTAAAAAGGAAGCAAACACAACATATTACTGAGAGGATTCCATTTTCTCCTGGCAGTTACTGGTATCATAATGCTTCACCTAGCACTGCTTCCACTTCATGTGTACCAGCTTATTCTGCCTTGATTATGATGATACTTCGAGTCATCTTTCATTTTCTTTTCGCAACTAACAGAGAAGGGACTTTTGGTGAATACAGACACATTTTCGTAAGTGTTGTCCACAAAGCACCAGCAGGAGTGAGTGAGCTGTATATAACCCATTTTCTATTTTTTACATTATCAGGGCAATCCTGCTTGTGAGATGCAAAATTGGGACATGCACACAATTCAACTACCATTTCATCCTTTAGGGAACATTCAAAGTCATGATAATCATTGTCATATTCAGATACATTGTCATCACTTTTCAATGCATTGATGTGACTGGAGATATCAATTCCAGTAACAGTACCACAGGTTCTCCTTTGTGGACAACTATTGTGGGATGTCCTTCTGCAGTCTGTTGAGCCACATTGGCATTTGTCAGTCGTGGCATCTGCAATTACTTCTTCAGTAAATGCATCCCTTCCACAATCATGATTCATTGCACTCTTTTACAAACAAGTGCCTGCTTTGATGTTCAAAGACTTAACGCTTTCTCCTATAAAACTTCGAACTTGCTTTAGCAGCATTGGTCTTCTTGCTTTGTATTGTAAAAATGCACCTGCATTCAACTTCTTCAAGATGGATGGAATATTTTGAACAAGAGCAAGACACATCCACTCAAGAATGTCAAGAATCCAATGGTACTGACGACCACACATTGTAAAAAGATAGGTCTTGCAACCTTGAAAGAAACCTATGTTGGTAGAAACATGGTAGAGAAAACGTGCAAGGTTCCAATTGTTGGACCTATACCTAGCAAGCATATTGTGCGAAGCTTCAACAGGGTTTGTTGTGACTTTACCTATTTCAGGATGTATCAGGACCTGCCTTTTCTTGACAATCTAACTTGTAAGCTAGAGTATGAAAGGACACTTCAAATTGTGGTCACTTTTGTGAGGTTGGTTTTCCATGGTATTTTAAATTGTATTTATCTGTACAAGAACCACAGCTACACTCTACTAATGGGTGAAAATTACACTGGCCGCCATCCCATTGGCTGAAAGTGGTGCAATGCCAAGTTTGTTATTTCTCTGAGAAAGCATTGGGGTCTTTGCAAACATTTGTAAGGCACATTTGAAATGAGGCTTTTGCTTTTCTAATGAACTTCTCAGTGAGGCAACCACAATGCTAAGCATGCCTTTTCCCCTTGCAGTAGCATTCTACTTTAACACCATCATCAGTTGTCATTTGTTTTAATTTATGCAATTTGTCTAACTTTTTAGCATGATTCTTGGCAACATTATTGCCACCACAGTACCCGACAAAGTGGAAATGTTTCAAGACAACATTGTCAGATGTGCTATCTGCATCTTGAATGTGGCATTCTACAGTCATTTGATCCTTCACCATGAGTTTGAATACCTCATTAGCACCGAATCCTTCTGCTGCTTTTAAAGTTCATTCATATATTTTATCTCGACACAAATCGTCACTTCCCTTTTGACAGTTGTGATAATAGTGCAGAAGAGCACCAGTCAAGTAATTGCTAACAGTGTATAAGCAGTTTTGGTTGAAACTGCCTCTAGTCAGCCACACAGCATCGCCACAGGTCCCTAATTTCTTCTAATCCATATCTTGCATTTCCCTTCTGGCTTCCAAGTAAACTTTGTCTAAATTATCCTTTACATGTTCATACATCTCTTTAAGTGTCCCAAAAAACACTGTCGGTGACTGTATGCATTCCAAGGATGTGATGAAACTTTCCTTATATATGGCATAAGATGTTTCAGAACAAATAGTAGCAACTTGTAAAATCGAAGATAAACCAGCAACACCATTCTCCCTCTGAGATGAGATTTCAAATTTGACATTGCAGCTTCCAAAGTTAGTACAGCCAAAAGAGAGTGATGCTGCTCCCTCAATCCCAGCCAGTTCGATCGAATTTACTTTCAATTTACCTTGACAATTGGTCTCCTTGTAAATTGAATATTGCTCCACAAATTTGACAAACTGTGTAGTCTCTTTGACAGCCATGCAATTACTGGGTGTCTAGGTGCAAATTACTCCTGCAAGGGGTATCCAGTCTAAATGTACAATCAGGTTCACCTGCAGTAGTTTTTTTTATTTTCAGTGGCACTTAGAACATTGTCCTCTTCCTCAGTATGTACTGATTTCTCAGTATACATCTGTAAAAAAGAGAATGGAGTGAAGGAGCATGACACTTGACATTAATTTTGTCACAATAAAACATTTTGGTCATATAACTACTTATAGATTTTTATTTGGATAAAACTTACATGAAACACAAGGTCAAAAATGCCTACTTGTTGTCAGAATAATCATTACATATTCAGTATTAATGTAATAATAATTTATCTTTGTTAATCAGTGAATAATCCTAGAGGCCCATCAGAGAAACATTTATGCCAGTAACTCTGCAGTATCATAAAACTCTTATCTGACATGCAACAACTGCTAATGTTATTTTTTTTGATATGATATATATAAAAGCCTATTAGAGTCTCTCTTACATGCAGGATCATTGCCATATAACACTGCATTAGAAGTAAATACAAAACTGTGCAAAGAATATGAATGTAGACACAAATGATGAAAGGAGAAATGTAAAAATGAATGAATTTTTGCCAAAAATGTCATTGCTAGGAACAAAAATTTACAAAAAATAATGCAGGTTTACAACACAATTAAGGTGACTCAATACATTTAACCCTACATTTTAGCTGTTTGTTAATGAGAATGTTTAACATTTCTAACACTTAAAGAGCAGTAGCTATATAAACAAATATTAGACAGAATTGCAAATACATTATTTAAATAGCCATTGCATTTCTGGTATTTAGAAAAAGCTCTTCTTGAATGAAAAGATATGACCAGTTTATCAGTTGAATTTTTAAAAATCTCCTTGCTGATTAATTTTACCAAAAAATAGTCTTTTCTTTAAAATTTGTTTCATTTACTTGATGGCAAAAAGGCAACCACATAAAGTGTATTTCCATAATTTTGATGCGTTGCTCAAAATTTACCATACAATATGAATTACAAAACAAACTTTAACTGAGGATTTAAATTTACATGCATCAAAAATTTATTGTTCCAATGGTACATGTATGCGTAAAAAAGTATACGAAAACTGCCAGACAAAAGCCACTGCATACCAGAATATAATTAATTAAAAATGTGCAATGAAAAATTAAATGGATAGTGCCTTAGGTTAGCTAAAGTGACATATTTTTGCGAAAAGCATTGAAATTAGTGATAAAAAGATCCAGACCTGGGGTCAATTACAAAAGCTCAATTACAATAACGCATTTAATTACACTCCTTTTGCAAGAATAGGCTCAATTACAGTTACAATGACACCATGATAGTGTAATTTCAAATTACATTTTCAATGACAATTACAGTTTCATGTAGTCAGGCGGGGCCTGACCCTCGCAAACAGGAGGGACAGGATCAGTCCGTATACACATCTCAATCCAACTTGAAAGGCTTTGGGTGTGGCTGGCTGCATGATATTGTGCAATTGCAGCTAGAATAATGATAATAATAATAATAATATTAATGAACAATTAAAAATGTCTACAAATGTCATATGCTATGGCTGTGGAAAGGACTTGTCCAACCAGGCAACCAATAGATATAATCTGCTGAGTGACAGCTGTTCAAAAGCACTCCCTGTTTGGAAGAAGTTAGTTAAGAAGAGATTTTTGGAGATTGGTATTAAAGTTAAAGTTGATCAACTTTTGAGTGATGAATCTGGTTTTCATGGCAGAATGTGCAGGATTTGTGTTGCAGCGTTGTATAGGTGAGTGAATATTATATATTATTACAAGTCTACAAGACTACATGTTTTTTCGTGTTTAATATTTACTATGTCTCCCTTGTAGATATGAAAAGTTGGAGCAGAGGTACTATAGAAAACATTACTGAAGCTGTGGACAAGATTATGCTAGGAAGCTAGATGGCCCCAATTGACTAGAGGAAGAGGATCTCTGAAACATTTGCAGATGAACAACCAAGCAATCCTCGTAAAATCAGAGTAACAACAGTAGCAGGATCATCATCACAAAATGTCACATGATCTCCAGATGTTGCCGTAGAAAAATAATATGAAATTATTGTACATTACATCCGTCCAATAGATTGTCATTAAAAGCTCCAAGAATCAGAAGACGTACAATATGACTGTAGTAACTTAGGAAGTATTATTAAGTAAAACTAACTGAACTGTTCAACTTACAAAAATCAACCTTAAGTACACAGACAAAACACAAGATGTGGTTAACAAAAATTATCTAACTGTACAGACTAATTAGAATCACATTAACCAAACACTAAATAGTTTACTACATTCCCTCCTACTTAAGTTTGCAGTCGAGGGGCAAATCGGATGATTGGCACTCAAACTCTTGTTGACCGACGTCATGGTTCAAGTGGAGGAGCATGTGGTTGTTGAGGTGGGTTTGTTCAAGTAGTGGTGGGGATTATAGTGGTAGTAGGGCCTAAATCTTCTGTTTGACCAGTAGAGGTAGTCATGTCTTCTGGGAAATGAGGGCAAAAGTGATCTACATGCTTACGTAACACAACATCACTATTAGTCTCTACATGATAAGAGAGAGGTCCTGTAATCTTAATTACCACTGCAGGAATCCATTTCTTATGGAGGACATCTCTAACAAAGACTTTACCCCTACTGCAAAAGTTCTTGGTCTCTTGTCAGTCATTAGCTTCCTCTGCTTATCTTCTACTCTCTTAGAAGCATCAGGATGCAATAGATCCAAGATAGTTTGTAATCTCCTACCAATTAAGAGCTAAGCTGGTGACAGGTTAGTTGTTATTTGTGGAGTTACTCTGTACTTGAACCGAAACTGAGTGAGGCGGTGTTCCATGGGTCCGTATAATTTGGAGACAGTAGACTTGAAGGTTTGTACTGCCCTTTCTGCAAGCCCATTAGAAGAGGGGTGGTATGGAGGTACAGATGTGCTGAATTCCCATCTGAGACATAAAATCTTGAAATTCTCCACTCTTAAATCCAGTACCATTATCTGTCACAATCTGTTCAGGGATGCCATGAGTGGAAAATATTGATTTGAAGACCTTAATCGTAGCTTCTGCAGATGTAGAAGGCACTATATGAACCTCCAACCACTTGGAATGGGAATCAACCAAAACCAGGAACAACTTGCCTTGGAATGGTCCTGCGTGCTCCATGTGAAGTCTGTTCCACGGCTGAGTTGGCCACTCCCACGGATGTAATGGAGCCTTTGCCGGACTATTTCTATTTTCTTGGCAATGATGACCATGCTGTACGTCAGTGGCTATATCAGTATCTAGCCCAGGCCACCAAACATATGACTGGGCTAATACTTTCATTCGATTCACTGTGGTGGTATGATTACCCGAAATCCCCATAATATACAACAATCCACCACACTTAGCACTTCTCGGTGATTGTAATGTGGCTGGAGATCCTTATTAGGAGAAGGCCACCCACTAAAAATTAAGTGGTCAAGATGAGTGAGTAATGTATTCTTACTAGTCCAGTTCCTTATATGCTTTGCAGTGACTATTAAGGTTGAGAGAAAATTTAAAAGAGTTACTTCACCTCATTGAGGTGTAGACATTGATGAAGTCTCAGGAATTGGTAAGCAGCTAAGTGCATCAGCATTGGACATGCTCTTGCCAGGACAATATTGGATTTCATATTGATATCAGCTCAAGAGGAAAGACCATCTCTGAATTCTGGCTGCAGCCATTACTGGTACTTGATGATGTACACTGAAGAGGTACTTGAGAGGCTTATGGTCAGAGTATATAATGAACTTACAACCAAACAAGTACTGATGAAACTTCCTCACTGCAAATATTACTGCGAACCCCTCCTTCTCTAACTGAGAGTAATTCTTCTCTGCTGATGATAGAGTCCTCGATGCGCAGGCGATGGGCCTTCCTCAACTGTCTTTCATCTTATGGGCCAGTACCACTCCCACACCATAAGGAGACGCATGTCTAGAAATTGGAGGTCATCCATTGTATACTTTTAATTAAATCCATAATCTCCTCCGTATACTTTTCTTTTTATTTCTGTAGGGAGAATGGGAGAATGGCAGAAGAATGCTGTGATGACTCACTTAAAGTCCTATGAGTTGAATAAAGTAGCATTTCAGTTTTGCCACAGTGCAGTTGTTATGTTTGTACTTTTCTGTAGGTATTTGGCAACTAAAATCACTGATCAAGGTCAATTTTGGTGGTACTGTCACTTGCAGAACCTTAACCGATGAAGAGAAGACATTGTTATTGCTTACCATTGACAGGAGAGAGATTTTCTTGTTACTCATGTTGTTTTTTGATTATAAACTACCCTATCAAAAATGTTTTAATGCTGTGCTGCGGTGCCTTTTTGGAGAGCAAAGCATGATCTATTGCCATTCATGCTAAATGATATTCTAGGGTCTTGTCTTCATTGTACTAGAGCACAGCAAAACTAGGCTTTTCCCGACTTTCAGTGGCCCTTACCGAGTCAATTTAATTCAAAAAATAAATCCACCTGCGTTACGTCGTAATACGCCTGTGGTCACTAATGTCCAGTGAAGTGGTTGATGTTTGTATAAGAAGTGTAAGTATTGATAAGAAACAAAGGTGCCATATTGATAAAGATGTCTTGTACTCTGAACATCACTTCAAAACTGCTTCTTCAATGGCAGAGTAGTGTTAATGATAAAAAGTCCACTTCACTTGTGTCCCAGCTGAACAACTGCATCAAAGAGAAACTGATTCAGATAAATGAGGCTCGAGCTGAAAGATAGGAACGTAGACTAAGAAGGAAGGTTAGTGATGTTAGGAGTGAATTGAGAAAGCGGAATGTTAACCGTACCAACATACTCAAAAGAGTAATTGGTTTCACTGTAAAAGAGAATGAAGTGTTAGCTGCTGACGACATTGAAGCAAAATACAGGTATAGTAATAACAATAAAATATTATATGGTATACAGTGTATAATTATAAACAAAAAATATAGAGAACAACTAATCAAAGACCAAGTTGTTATACAGGAGCTGAGGAAGCAAACTCAACCAGCTGCTAACAAAGGTAAAGCCTTCAGTGAAGTCAAAGTGAGACAGAAACGCAGACTGCTAGCTGCAATTAAAGATAGCAGTGAGGTAGCAATGCAATTTGTGAAATCTTACCAGTTAGAGCTTAAGTCAGTTTCATTAGAAATACCAAATACACATTAAGAAATAGGACTAAACTTCTCTCCACAACAGTCATCACCACCAGCAGGTACAGCCTCATCACAAAGCTCTTGTGAAGCACCAGTTTCTGAATCACAACCTTCTAAGTCATCTGATCAAACAAATGTTTCTACATCAGAGCAGGTGCTATACTTGCTAGACAAGTACGGAGTCTCAGATGACTTTTATCATGAAATATTCATGTTGAATCAGTCTCTTCCACAATCCTATAAAGATAAGGAACTGAGAAAGAAATTATCAGAAAAGGTAGAGTTCCTGCGACTGCCTCATCCTTTCTCAGGCTGTTATAAGCCTTTTGAAAAGTGCTTAATCGAGTCACTGCAGCACTTACTCCATCAAGGAATCACTTTTTCTTCACCAATAGAAGTGAAACTAAGTGGAGATGGTGCTCCCTTTTATCGTTCTACTTTTATTCTTTTATCTTTCTCTTTTCCATCAATTGACCCTACAGCAATCTCAGCTACAGGTAAAGCGAACATAGTAAACATAACTGTTATTTTAAAGACATTCTAATGTACATGTATAATAGGTACACACACTCTTGGTGTATTAGAAGGGGCAGAAAGCTATGATTCAATAAAGTATGGTTTTGCCCCCTGTAATAGTAGAAACAAGATATGACAGGCATTTAATTTTAGTGTACCATTTAAGAACATTCTAGATTATTCTATTTCATTTACCGGACTATTCCTTTGTTGTGTGGACTATTCTTTTTGTTTACTGGAACATTCTGGGCTTGAATGTTCCAGACTTGTACCTTGCTATAAATATGTGTGATTCTTGTAAATAGTTGGTTCCTTGCTTGGTAAAAACATAATATTAAACCACTTACTTCTGGTGAACACTGTTACATTTGGTGGCAGCGGTGCAGCGACTGGTGGCCTGCACTCAAATAATAATTCATGTATATGTGTGAATGCTGAGGTATGGAAAAGACTACAAGACTATGGCTGAACTACTGGAATTACTCAAGCAATGGGAGCAACAACAAAAAGAAGAGAAGGAACGATATGAGGAAGAAAAACAGCAAGCAGAATGGAGGAGCAGGGACAAGAGATAGAACGCGGAGAAGAAGAACGACAAAGATATGAAGAGCTACGGCAAAAGGAAGAAGATAGGAGACAAGAGCGAGAAGAGGACCACTTACGTTATGAAGAACTGATAAGGAGCCTGACAGAAAAAAAGAAGGATGTGGGGCCAGAGACTCTGAAACTGACAAAGTTGGGTGAGTTAGATGATATAAAAGCTTTTTTGACAGCTTTTGAACGAGCTGTGAATGCCCACAATGTGGACCAGAAAGACTGGGCAGCAATGCTAGCTCCACAACTAACCGGGAAGGCTCTCAAAGCTTATGCTGCAATGGCAAACGCAGACGCTAAGGATTATATGAAGGTTAAAGAAGCTATCTTTCGGCGCTATGACATTAATGAAGAAACCTACAGACAACGATTTCGCTCAGCCCACATAAAAAGAACAGACACCGTTGGAGATGCTGACATGGATTACAGACCTTGCAGATAAGTGGCTTGTGTCATGCACAACTAGGGAGGAAGTTATTGACTGTGTTATATTAGAGCAGTTTGTGAATGTGTTACCAGAAGAAGCAAGGACATGGGTCAAAGAGCGTAAACCGCGTTCAAGCAGGGAAGCAGGTCAGTTAGCGGAAAACTTTTGACAAGCAAGAAAGGACAAGTGGGAGGCAGCAATTGGGAGGAAGGTTGAGGAGAAAAGATGTCACAATTGTAAGAAGGTGGGTCAACTGT
>NW_003547596.1:0-2292 GCF_000090795.2 Amphimedon queenslandica | reverse complement strand
TGGGGACAGATGTGCCCGAGTTAAATAGCCTACTCAGAGAGGAGAGAGCGAGAGTGGATTTGCTGTCTTACCAAGGAGCGGGGCTCGTAGACAGAAGAAAGAGGAAGAGGAGTTACAATGGAAAGAAAAAGAATCAGGAGCAAAAACGACAGTGGAAGTAGATGCTCAGGAGTTGAACACTGTGGAACTCACCCCAGCCATATATAATTGACGACAATTATCTGAGGAACCAGAGGACAAAGGAGGGCCAAAGGAGGCCAAGGAAGACAAGGAGGAACAAAAGGATGGAGATCAGCCACAGGAGGAGAGGAATAATTGCAGCTGCTTGGAAGTTGGGCTGCAGTTTGCTGATGACATGTTTCTACAGGAGGCAAAACTAAGGAAAGAACAGACAAGGTCACAGAAGAGAGAAGAGTGGTATGAACACGCAAGGAAAAAAAAAAGCAAAAGGGACGAGATTGGGTGATGGATTTATCACAGGTGGAACAAGAAAAAGACAAAACTATTGAAGGCTTAGAGAAGAAACCCAACTTCTTGAAGAGAGAGGGAGTTTTGTATCGTTGCTGGACACCCAAGACTTACACAGGAGAATCAGTCGAGCAGCTGGTCATACCCCTAGCATGTAGAAAGAAAGTGATTGAATTGACACATACAATACGCCTTGCTGGACATATGGGACGGGACAAGACAGTTTGTAGAATCGAACAACGATTTTACTGGCCTACTCTATTCAAAGATGTGGCAGGGTATTGTTCAGGTTGCCAAAGGACAGACTCAAATGGTCAAAGAAAAGTCCCCTGAGTGCCATTACCAATCATGAAGAAACCATTTCGTCGGATTGCGATGGACATAGTTGGTCCTTTGCCTCGATGTAGAAAAGGAAACCGCTACATACTTGTAGTATGTGATTATGCTACTAGGTTTCCTGAAGCAATACCTATGAAGAACATTTATGCTGAAACAGTAGCAGAGGAACTGATGGAAATTTTTGCAAAGTATGGTATACCTCAGGAAATACTGACAGATCAAGGTTCCAACTTCATGTCACAACTATTAAAGGAAATGTACAGGCTCCATATCATCCGATCATCTGCAGACACCATATCACCATATCATCCGCAGACAGATGGTCTTGTGGAGCGTTTTAATAAGATATTGAAGTCGCTACTGAGGAGACTAATCAGAGAAGATGGCAGAGATTTGGATAAGTTTATTCCATACGTGTTGTTTTCTTATAGGGAGGTCCCACGGACAACCACAGGATTCTCACCATTTGAACTATTGTTTGGGAGAGAAGTCAGAGGACCCTTGGATGTCCTGAAGGAGGAGTGGGAAGCAAAAGAGAAGACTAAAGAGTGTTGTGTCACATATTATTGAAATGCGGGAGAGGATGCAAGCAATGAATAAACTAGTCAAGGAAAATACAGAGAAGCAGCAAGCAAAGCAAAAGAGATGGTATGATAGGACAGCTAGAGAACGGGAACTATCCCCAGAGTACAAGGTATTGGTACTACTACCAACTTCAAGTAATAAACTACTAGGCCAATGGAGAGGACCATATAAGATTGCTCGAAGAATCAGAAAAGTGGATTATGAGGTGCAGATTTCAATAAGAAAGATCTTTCACATCAATTTGTTAAGAGAGTGGCAGGGAGACAGGTTATTGACTATTATTGTGACAAAGTGAGGGACAAGACCGAAAATGGTAAGGAAAATAACTTGTGTAGGGATGATGTGGATGAGTAAGAAGACTGGAACACTAGATGGGAGAGCTCACCATTGACAGTGGGTAATACATTGTCAAAACAACAAAGGGAGCAGTTACAGAACCTTTGTGAGCAGTTCGGGGGAGTACTTAAGGGGAAACCAGGACATACAAGAAATACTGAACATAGAATTTTTACAGGGTCCTGTTGTCCAGTCCATCAACCTCCATATCGGATTCCATATGCTGATCGTTCAGAAGTAGACAAGGAGATCCAGGACATGATAACAGAAGGAGTAATAGAGCCATCAAAGAGTGATTGGGCATCTCCTATGGTGATTGTCAGGAAGAAAGACAACATTCTATGATTATGTGTGGATTATAGGAAACTAAATGCAGAGACGGAGATTGTTGCCTATCCCATGCCGCGGATAGATGATATTCTGGATCAGATAGGACAAGCTAATTACTTTACAACTTTAGACCTTGCAAGAGGATATTGGCAGGTCCCTGTGACGGAGGAAGATCGTCATAAAACTGCCTTTATAAGCCCCTTTGGACTCCACCAATTTAAAGTAATGCCTTTT
>NW_003547595.1:13624-16092 GCF_000090795.2 Amphimedon queenslandica | reverse complement strand
GTGTTCTTTGAACTCTGCACTTGTGCTAGCATTCTTGCATATATTTAGCACCTGCCACGCCAAGTACAGTGAGCCATTGTTGCATATTGAAAAGGTGAGAGCTGCTTCAAACTGAATGAAAGCCCAATCAACAACACTGACAAGAGAGGGACTGTCTCTCTATACTTGTATGCATTCACTCATTGACATACACATGTCTATTTTTAGCTATTATTGCATTAATAGTAAAACTAATTTTGGTAGTGCATTCCAGTGAGCATCAAACAAAGTTGTCAACAATAGAGCAACAAGCCAGCAACATGCAAAGCTTTATTCTTAGCAGCAAAATGAATATTAAAGTTACTGCACTAAAACAATGCATAATCCCATGCTGAAAAGCATATATTCATTGGTGCATATACTGGTAGTAATATTTAGTGCATGCATGATTACAATGACTCACTTCATTTAATGCAACTTCGGAGAATCTAGCAAAGAAACCATGAGCAACTTCACTTGCATTTCCATGGATCTCCATTTTGAATCCAGGAGGGAAGGATCCATTCCTTTCCTTGTCAGTGAGTTCTTTTATGACACTGCTTATATCTTCACTCTCGACTACAGAGACAAAGTAAAATCCTTTCAAGACCACATTTCTTTTAGCTCGAATTATTTTGCTGCTTCTTTGAGCTGCAACTCCTTCAAGGCAGAGAGAAAGGAGGAAAATGGAGGCAATCAGGAGGGCTTGCTTAGCAGACATTATTTGAGAAAGAAAGAGATACTTCAAGTTGCTTGATAGCTGTCTTTTGAGAGGCTGAGAGAGGAAGAAAAAGTGCAAGGTATAATGATTTATTATCCTTGACTCTTATGCTGCTTTTATAGCAAGTGTGACATCACAGCATACCTTTTGTCTGTCTGTGGCTTCCGAAGGAATGCTCATCTCCTTTTGATATGTTTTAATGAGGGTGGAGGGAGAGGAAAAGAGATAATAATGGAAGATGAAGTGGAAGAGTTTTAAGCATCGTTTTGTGCCATGGGTGGCTGCAAACTGGTCTACAAGGTAGCACAAATGAACTGCATTTTGCATTTCATTTTAATAGTCTATTAGTAGATTCTATGTTAATACAAGCCAATATGGTTTTATGCTATTAGAGTGATTGTAAATTTCTACCCCTTTCTCTCTTTCTTTTTTCTAAGGTTAGTACGTTCAGTTGATTCACATTCTCTCATCGAAAAACAATCCAAAGCTTTATCCCAATTAAAGCCCCAACTGGAAACCCTCTCGTACATCATAAAACCTCTCACTCCGCTAACATTTAAATCAAATTTCTCCGACACAAATCAACTCAAATATCAAACGTTACGCTCATCAGCTATCAAGAGTCTATTTGATATTAATAATTTTACGCTAAATGTGAGTCCGAGTCTTCAAGCTGAAGGTCTTGGGGTTTTTGTAAGCCAAGGGGAAGTGAGGGAAGGTCAGCTGGTTGCCTTATATCCTGGTTAGCTTTAATCATACTCTTATAGTATAATCACCTCTATCCTCTGTTTTTTTTCAAGGTACTATTTACTTACCATTGCAACCAATATTACTTCAGTCATTGCATAATTCATATATATTACGCTGTGTTGATGGAATACATATTGATGGAAGACACACACACTTATCCAGATTGATATACAGGTATATTATGTGTGAATTCCATTATGCATGTATGAATTGCATTATGCTTTGGTATGTAATTACGTTGTACTTCAATTACTGGGAATGTGTATTGAGCAATCTTTTGTAATCTAAGTGCATGATTGTTATTTCTTTGATTTTATGTACGTATATGTACATGTGTTTTTGAGGACTAATTAAGGCGGGTAATTTAGCACCTGCTGCTGCCTGAGGGATGGAGAGTACAAACAGAAATGGTCTATCTTTAATTACTGTTAATAACTGTTGGACAAATATGTTAAACCCAGTTTGGCTGGAAGGTAAGGTCACGAATTAGACTGTTTCCATCTACAGAAAAACTAACAAGCTTCCTTACCTTTTACTGGCTTATAAAAGGAGCAGAACATGTTCTGAATTACACTTGTTTTGTTATTCCAATTTTTAATCTTATTTGGAGAAAAAGTGTGTCTGTATACCATATGCTATATATCTTAATCCCCCTTTAGATCCTGTGCTTTTAGAGATGTTAACTCAAGCTCCCAGTTAACCAGTGACCTCTCCTGGCTATCCCTTCAACCTCTCAATCCGCTGTCGATCGGTCAACTGGTCAACAACCAATCAAGAGGTACGCGTACGTGTGCCTCCTACGAACAAGCAGTTATTGTACGAACAAAGGGAGAGAGAGGGGGAGGGCAGGAGAGAGAGGGGGAGAGGGAGAGGAGTGCAAATGTGTTTTTAGTACATACGCATATGTACATATTATATAAGTGTATGTATGTAATATACTGATTTAGCTATGTATTTAGTTGTATGTATACTGGTACAC
>NW_003547595.1:7253-9971 GCF_000090795.2 Amphimedon queenslandica | reverse complement strand
TAATTAAATTCATTGTTTCTCATCCATAAGGCGGCCGGGCGGGTGGGCAGTTAGTTATAGTTATTCTACCATGCCTATTTGCAATTGACCAATCAGATTGCGTCATACGAGGTAAATATAATCGCTTATTTACCTCGCCGAGGTAAATATAGCCAACTTATTAAAGTCTCCAAACAGGTTTTCTTAGTTATTTACCTCGCGGACAGCCCGGGAGCAAACAGGTTTCTAATTATTTACTTCGAAGCATAGCTATGGCGTCTGGAGTAATCATTTTAGCAGAGAAAGCAGCAAAGAACATCGAAAAGAAAGAAATAGAGCCTCAAAAGCATTGGGCCATGTGATAAACTTATTAATGGGTGGAGTAGTATTGGAAAGGCGTGTTCTGGGCATGTTTTACTGTACACACATGGTGCGAGTGGAGAAGAGATTTTCCCATTTCTTTTAAGAAGATACAAAGAAGTAAAGAGGCTTTGTGCTTTTATAAAGTCTTGCTAATCATGGGCAGTTTCTTAGCTATAGATATGGCATGGTAGAAGTCTGTTATACACCTCGGTCTCGGTTGCTATGGGTTTATTTACCTCGGGACTGCGTCCCTCGGTAAATAAATCCCATAGAAACCTCGACCTCGGTGTATAACCTATACTTAGTTATAATCAAAATTTTTAATAATGAATTTTAAAAATTTAATGAACTAAAATTTTTTTGGATCAAAAAGTGAGTGTGTAAAGTAAGATGCATAATGCAGAGAGCAACTTAATTCACTGAAGTAGTGCAGGTTAAAATTACTCCACTGTGCAGATCAATCCATCTACTTGTTGCATACTCAAGCAATAAATTGATGTTTTCCTATGCTTTAATTCTCGCTTTTTATAACCATTAAAAGGTGAAAATAAATCAGGAATACAACAACTACAACTAGAAAAGACACTGTGATGTCCGTCAATACTACCACAGGGTATTACATAGATCCATGACAAAAGGCTAACTGAGACGTCGTGCATCTTCTTCCAGTGATTGCTCTGTAATCCATACTTCACTATTACTAATTATCATTTGTACTTCGAACTTTATAAAACATCCAAATACACTACACACACCATTAACAGAGTGGCCCATTTCAACGACATTAAGTACATCTCTTGATTGACCAACAGATACTTTTACAAGAGAAGACCTTGTAAGGTATGTAGATGGTGTGATAGTAGAAACAGCTCCACTCTTGATATGGTGAAACAGTGCTGAAAATGATACGTCTTCTTCTTGCTAAAAGAAGGGCCATATTGATTACTACAACAAGAAATTAACGAACTTACTTGTATAATAGTCCAAGGGACAATAGTGATTTCGTTACAGACAGTAATACTTAAATACATGACAGAAACCAATAGAAGCAGTACAAGTAGGGAAACTCTCTTCATGTATATAATCCCACACCTACATGTAACATAAAATAACATGCAGTCACCATGCAGTAATAAATCATGCATACTTTTGATAGTAACCGATTTCCCAGTTCCCACAGTAGACTAGCTCTAGTCTGCTCACCAAACTGGCAAGATGCCTTTTATAGAACAATTCTTCTGTGCTTAGATGAACCTCAGCAAGGTGTTGCAGTGTCAAGGAACTCTTAAGACCCAACAGCCACCGTGTCAGTGGACTCTGAGCATGGAGAGAGCCAGGAGATAATGACGACGAAACAGCCACACAGTACAGTACAGAGCTGCCTAGGGTACACGTGGGTGATAAATATTTGTCATGCGCAACAATTTACGGTGCGGGCGGGGATGAGAAACAATAAATATATTCATAGTGGCCTTACTTTCATCTGCATCTGCAATTTTGCTAGTTGAAATAAAACACTGTATGAACACTGTTTTATTTGAGGAAACAAAATTGCTTGCAGATCAAAGTAACCATTATAATGTTGCTTTTAACTTATATATACCTGATGCCATCATGACATTTATGACATTCTTGCACAGTGCACTATAGTACTATACATATTCAGCATGACACATTTTACCCAAATATGGTAATCTCATTATTCAGTATTCATAACTGTCAGGTGATTATTACTTTTTTCCTTGTAGTACCAGTCACATGTTAATCAATGTCCTAAGATGATTGTTACATGTCCTCTCAAAGATCACGGGTGCAAGGAGACAGAGGAGATGTCACGGGAAGAATGCATTGAGCATGTTGCATCAAAAGAAGGAATCTATCCTCACCTTTTGATAATTGCTAACAAGTTATTTTTAATCAGAAGTCTACTAATAAGTTCTATTGATGCTAAAGAGGAAGATAGGAGAAATTACGTTGAGAGTGATCGAGGCTATGAATCACTGCCTAAAGTTCGTTCTGCTTCACCAAAGGCAATCAAGAGATACGTCAGCACTGATGGACTAGACCCTAGTGGAAATGAGTTTGGATTCTTGGAAGATGGAGTAGACCCAAATGAACCAGGATCTCACTTCATTTACAATTCACTTGAGGTTGGTATATGAACTGTAATGTCGTACAGTACCAAATTTTTAGTGGCTGTAAATTATGGGTTTCACAATTTTTTGAAGATTTGGAAAATGAGGCTAATTGACTAATTTATTTATGAGGTTTATGGCCCTCGAAATTTTGTATACTGTAAATTTTGGGTCTCTTTAACCTTTCTACATACATGTATGTTTGCCAAAACATTTACCATGTAGCTAGAATTTTCTGTGG
>NW_003547595.1:0-7243 GCF_000090795.2 Amphimedon queenslandica | reverse complement strand
GAGATTTGTAGCTATATACAGTATATACAAGAGTAGATAATGTAGGGAGAGTATCTAACTGTACTATGCTAGCTGTTGAAACAGCTTGTAAAGTCAAAAACCGTTAATTCTCTGTATACTCCAATCATCAAGTTTTGTGTTAACTGATTTATATAAACTAATTATTATAGGCATGTGGCACCTACATGGGTGGGTTAGCTTGTAGACTTGCCCACCATCAGCCTCACACTTGGCCACTACAAAGCCATTCCATTTTTTAAGTTCAATATGCATCAGGCAAATGCTATCTTCAGCAGATGCAGCCTGCTCTAATACCACGCTTACACAAAGATAGTGAATTGGGCAATCATTGCCCCATCCTAACCACACCCGTATAGGTGCAATTATATAAGCAGTTAAGACAAAACTTGATGATTGGAGTGGAGTATACAGAGAATTAATGGTTTTTGACTTTAATACAGTACAAGCTGTTTCAACAGCTAGCATAGTACAGTTAGATACTCTCCCTACATTATCTACTCTTGGTATATTTTTAATCTCCTTTTTTATTTTAGAGACGTTTGGAGAATGAATTTTATTACACTCTGTCAGCAAAGGAAAATGCACTTGGACCTTCAGTATGTGTGAATGCATTTCTGATCTTCTGATCTTTGCTTCCACAGCAATACTACGATGAAGAGCAGGGTCAGGGTCACGGTCGTGACGATCTCACTGTCACTGACTTGTCACCAGCTGGATCACTTACAGTCACATTTTGCCCTCATTGCAATTCAAATATTCTATCATCAGAGGTTAGTGCTGACTAGACCTGGCACAGTGCCACACTCTCGTTTAAACTGCACCCCTCAATGGCCTTTAACAAGCTACGTGTAGCTTTAGTATGGTAGGATGTAGTAGTATAATAAGAAGATGCCATAAATTATAGAAACTAATTTAAAACATTAATCATTATTGTCTGTTAATTATTATGTTGTATTTAACTATGAATTCGCGCTTTCTCTTATAGCCTGATAATCACAAGTGCATTGTCACATGTCCCCTTAAAGATCATGGATGTAAGGAAACAAAGGAGGTAAATAAAGCAATTATTAAGAATAATAAAAGAATTATAATCTCTCTCCTAGATGTCACTGGAAGAATGCATTGAGCACATTTCATCAAAAACAGGAATCTATTCTCACTTTTTGATGATCGCTAGGATCTTGTCTTCAATAGTACCAACAGGCTCTACTGAAGCTCAGGAGAGAGAGAGGGGAAATTACGGTGAAGGTGATGAAGGCTATGACTCATTGCATCAAGCCCTTTCTACTTCACCAACAGTAGCAAGGAAGCCCGATGGACCAGACCCTGGAGAAAATGAGTTAGGATTTTTGGAAGATGGAGGAGCTGGAGCTGATGACGAACCGATGAGTTTAACGACGACATTGAGAGCCTAGACCAGTTATTATGATTGCACTACTGACTACATAGCTAAATCACTGTTCATCATCTTGCTGTGTTATAATGAAGTGATTGATTTACAGTGGATCGACTAGTCAGCATTTTGATTTTGGCTAGTTGTAAATCTTTGCTTTATTATAATGCAATGGAATAATGGACAGTGATGTAGTTTGTGTACCGGTAGAGTTTATTGTAATTAATGTGTCTGTTCCTAGCTCTCATGACTAATTTATAATAATAATAATGATTTATTTATTATTATTGTTTATTATAATTATAAATAATAATTATTAAAAAATATCATTATTAAAAAAATATCATGATGCACATGTACCGCCCACGCCGGAAGGAGGGGCTTGCAGGTTGTATATAAGCATAGATAATAGAGTAAATGAAAGGGATTGGAAACGGGGGCGTAGGCTAGTTGATGTTGCTATTGGTTACCGGCCCAATACCTGGTTGATTTCCCATCTCCTCCATTAGTGAGGCTGTGCTGCAAGGACTTCGAAGGATATTTATGGAAATCCAAGAGGACGCTTACTTATGATATACCTACCGTTCCATATAGAAAGTGTTGGACTACCTGCAGCAAGGTTTTTACTTCTACAACGCTATTTTGCAACGAGTTATAGGTACAACAAAATTTTTTCATTTTTCGCCCTTTTTCTGTAGTAACAAACTCATGCTTCATGGATTCTAACTCTAACTAGTATCATTCCATATGCAAATGAAAGCTCTTTTATATGATTATAAAGATCTTGTATCTTACTCTAGCTTGTTTTCAAAAAAGGGATTATAATGACAAAAAATACATTTTATGGTTTTAAAAGAGCCATAACATGAACATAGTAAAATTATCTATACAATAGAAAACAGAATTATTAAGAGGAAACATTAGGCTTCTTGATGCATTAATTTCACTTGCATAGGAACACTTGTTCGCGAGATATTGTTTCTAAGAGAAAAAAAATCAAGGGTAAATTGTGACAAAAAATTTCAACGAGCCTCTGTCAGCCTAGCAGCAATACAAATGAATGGAGGTTGGGCTACGCCCACGCTTCCGTTTCCAATCCCTGTCATTTAATATCTATGATATAAGTGGAAGTGGCTGTAGTTTAGTCATAGATATATAACAGTCGTATATCTATGGTCTAGTTTACAAAGTAGCAGGCTACTAAGGGCAGTAGTCAGTACTTTTTGTTTGTGCTGAGATAAAGGATAAGACTGAGCCTGAGCAGCACAGATGCACTCGTTAAAATTTGTTTCCTGTACTGTACAACTTGAAGGTATGAATTTGGGTCAGTGCTTTGTGGGGCGTGGCTTTGTTTTGCATCTCTTGTGCTGTGCATAGTGCTTGAGTAAGTCCTGCATATAAACTATCAGGTTTGCAACGAGCAAGCTGAAAACTATTTTTGCAAATTCATTCATTTCAACTAATCTTTTTCATTGCAGGTTGCTGCAGTCAATACTGCTGCATAAAAAAGCACCATCAGCAGTTAGGATTGATGAAAACTTACTTTTACTCAGGGGCGTATCTAAGTTCTGAGAGTTGGGTGGGCACAGAGAAAAAATATGCGGCGCGCTTCGCGCGCCGCGAAATTATTTTAGAGCTAATTAATATTCATGATGGGCGTGGTCAATTAAATACTACGATTATTACTTTAATTAAGCTAAGATGTGCACTTCAGTGCTTATATTTTCTTCATTAGTAGTAGTACTGGCCTTGGGAAGACATTCAAACAGACTCAGCAGAGTTTCTTAGCCATTTTCAACTCGATTACTTTAATAATTAATGTGAATAGTCTAATAACTGATTGGTTAGTAGTAGTTATTATTTAAAAAATGGCAGCCCAATTGCCCAAATGGAGCTATGGAAGCCTCTACCATGTCATCATTATATTTACACTGGCTAAAACTATTAGCTATACTAGTCTTGTCTCATTGCTATCATAATAAAGTGAGCAATATTTTTAAAAGGACTAAAGTATACAAAAGAAAAAAATTTTTTGGTCTGCTGAGTTGGTCGGGCACAGGCCCACCCAGGCCCACCCTTAGATACGCCCCTGACTTTAAGGCAACTCACACTCCTTATCTGAGCACCACCAAGTACTATCACAACAGCGACTAAGAGTGCTAAATAAGTTACGCAGCTCGAACTCGAAGCAATCCAGTTCGTCCGGGCTTTAAGCTCTGTCTCTTCAGTATCGCTAGACAGTATCCGACTCGGTTTGACCATGTGAGAGAGTCTGGTTCCCTGAGATTGCTTCGTCCCTCCAACGGCTCGTTCACGATAAACAATTCACAGTCAAGATTCTCTTTTCAAATAATATAATTACTCTCTATCGCTCCTTACAAAAATGACACTATTTATAGTACACAGAATCATGAATATTTAATCATATCAATAATTATTGGCAATGCATGAATAATAATCACACAAACTATACAATATCTCACAATCATAGTTTTCTTAATAAAATCAAGATGATGTACCATAAGTTCCTCATCAGCATTATCAGTGCTGCTTGTGCCCAAGCTATTAAATATATTATTCACTTTTGAAGTTTTTGTGCCAAAGGAAGTCCCAGTAGAAACAGCATGTTGATCAAGAACCTTTTGCATGTCTAGGATACTCCAGTCTTATTTAGGCCAGCTTTCCAACTATCACCCCCACTGGCATCAGAGGCGTAGCCAGCTGATGAAGTGAGGGTGGGCACTATGGCTTATTTTTTGGACTTGTGTGCTCAAAGCTCTTTTTTTCTCTATCAATAACAGCCATTTTATGGTGTACTGATAAATTTAGGGTGGGCCTGTCACGAAAAAATTGTCCCCCGTGAAAATTTATCCTAGGATAGAAATATCACGTGATATTTTATGTCCGCGTTAGCAATTTTTTGTCCTACCAAAAGAAAAGTGTAAAGGAACTGTAAATCTTTGTATTCGACTTTGTTCCTTAATTATTAATCTATGGAATCCAAGTACAAAGCATGTGGAACCCTTTATTATACATTCAAAGTACGTAGAAGATTTCAGATCGAAGAAGGATGACAGACTGTGTCAAGAACCGAGTAAAGAACCCAGGAAAGAATTAAGAGGATGATCTTGTGGAGAAGGCAGCTGTGTATTTAGCTGATAGAAAGTGTCCAGAAGGTTGTAGTGCTAACAGAAAGAGGCAGATATGGAAAAGAGCTGAAAAGTTTGTTTTCAGTGCAAAATGGGGAACCCAGCCCAAACGCAACAGTCAAAAATTCCTTTTAGAAAGGGGAGTTTTACTTGCAGAGGACCGCCCACGCACTTTTGTAATGGCGATTTGCTTATTTATGACAAAATAATCTTTAAAAAAGAATATAAAATTTACTCATGATGCTATGAATTAATAATGAAGCACACATGTTGTAAAAATGAATACAATTACAGTGGACATCTTACCGTGGCTCAGCCTCTAGTAGTTCAAGGTCAGTGAGAAGATATCTATGATAGGTACAGCTGTTTGTGGATCATTTTTAAAGCTAGAACAATCCTGTCTTTTGAATGCTACAATTGCAATACTTGTGTTATAAATATAAAAAGTTGTGCTCCATAACATATTGCATTTTCACAACTAGTGTCTTAAGAATGTTGTAATTTATATATCAAAATATAAAACAGTCGAGTTAGTCTAACATGAATTAACTGGCAAGCAATGAATTGCTCTCTAGGTGGTTAATGGGACTCCTATATGATATACTATTTATCACTGTCCTCCAATGAGAAACCCTTCTTCAATAAATACTGTGTATACAATAAGTAATAATGAGAGTGGGCGGATCCTGAATGATGGAAATACAGTAAAAGACAGTCACAGGACCAATTCAGTGATGCATGGATGTAAGTACAAGAAAGGAAAACTAAAAAAAGAAATTATAAAGACACTAATTGTTATATTGGTGGGGTTGGTTGTAAATAATTTTTCTTCAATTTAAGCACAAACCTGTCTTTTGAGTTTAATATGATTAATTCAGGCTCCAAAATGTATGCATATTTTATATCTACCAATATTCAATTGCACTGCAACTGTCCATTTACTGAAACGCACGATTTACATCTTCAAAAGGTTGATTTTACAAAAAAATACGAATCTGACATAGTAATAACTAGTTTACTTTGCTCCTTGTACTCTACATTGCAGATAAATTCGTGATACTCCAATTCCCTCATTAGCAGCCATTTTCATGACTCACACCTATTTCCGCTGCAAGGAAACTGCTTCCGGTTATTGACGGTTGCGTTTGGGCTGAACCGCTGTATTACCAGACCAAGATGACTGAATGGTCAACTATATCATGATAGTGTAGGTGTTTTGTGTATTTTAAATAGTTTAGTTAGTTATGTGTATATATGTATGTACGTAGTATGATATCTGTGCTTTTGTAGACAAACTCAGTATGTATATGCATCTGTATTCATGATTTGAATAATTAAATCAAAGCATTAATTATAACAAACTGATATATGATAGCTTGCCCAGTGATGGTATTGATAAACGTACCAGGGAGCAGATAGCAGCAATACTGAAATGCACCGAGTACAGGGAATTAAAGTGACTGTTCCTAGTATGCAAATTAAGGCAAAATGGACAATAAGATTGTGGTTTATGTGCCCTTGCTTTAGCAGTGTCAATTTGTGCTGGTTAAGACCCAACTTCTTGCAGCTATATTTCACATAAGCTTCGTTTCCATCTTTTATAATGCTTAGAAAAGAATGTGATGTCTTTGTTTTCTACTTGTTTAAGAGCTAGATGCCCTGGACTATCCAAAGAATACAGGTTACCTATATACTGCCTGTGCAGACAACCTATAGTAATGAAGGAAGAATGGTAAAATGTTCTCAATGTAAGGAGTGGTATCACGTAGAGTGTGAACAAATACCAGAAGATGTTTGGACTGATAAGGACTATGTTTGGTCATGTAATTGTTGTAAAAGTTGCATGAAGACAATTATTGTGCGATAATGAAATGTATTATTATTATTATTATTATTATTAATACTGAGTGCTAAGTAAATTTTCCTTATCAAAATAGTCTATATATGCATAATATTATGATCCTAGGATAAAATATTTCAGATACAATTTGTCCTAGGACAAAAATATTTCATATATTATTTTGTCCTAGGACAAAAAATTAGTCCTATGGTGGGACAATAAAAGCTTGCCTAGGACAAAATATTTCTGAAAAATTTTGTCCTAGGATAAAATATTTTGTCTCATGGGACAAAATTTGGGTGGGACAGATTTTTCTGTGACAGGCCTTGCCCGCCCAGGCCCGCCCCTGGCTACGCCACTGACTGGCATTGGTTTGAAAAAGCCAACTACAACTGGCTCCAAGCCCACTGTCACTGCTTTGAACCCAACTATCACCCCCACTGTCACTAGTTTGAAGTCCACTGTCACTGGTTTGAATTCCACTGTCACTGGTTTTAACTTGAGCAGAGGAGGTAGGACACGGTTGACCTTTGAGCAATAATTGCAAAGTTCAATTGCATTCCATTGGTATCACGTGATGAAAAATGGCAGCTTTCTGACGATTGTATCACAAAAACTAGAGAGATCTATGACGACCCTTGACGGTTGTTAAAATCACCATTGTATGGAGAATATTTCTTCTTTGATTATAGACATGAATATAAGAAGGAGAAAGAGACAGTGCATCTTAACTTACGCGAGACTATCTTAACTTTGATTCTCTTCTTTACTTCATCAGATAAATCAATCTTCGCCAGTTTAATAAGATGTTAAAAATTACCGCACCTATCATAGTTTCTA
>NW_003547594.1:14120-16117 GCF_000090795.2 Amphimedon queenslandica | reverse complement strand
GTTTAAAAGTCTTGATTTTATGTATTCACTAAATGATAAAGTCTGTGCTGGATAGCTTTGTCTGGGATGATGCTCTCCATATTGTCCAGTTGGAAATAAAGTAGGAAAGCATAACAAATCAAGATGCTCTTGCCTATTGTCTATAGGTGCTTCTTTTACATTCATTAATTTATATTGACTGACATCAGAACCCGTTGCAATTTTACTATCAAGATTTCTAATGGTATATGCCGAAAGGCCTTCAAAATCTTGATCATTTGCTTTTTCAAGCATTTTACAAGTAGTATTGCTAACTACTTGTATAACATTTTTAGACGATTCGTCAATGGAATCATCGTCTATATTTCTATAAAGCCAATTTATTTCTTTTAATTTTCTTAGTGCTGCTTTTATTTTATTCACATCAACTAGGCTACGCCAGACATTATTTGATTTAGTAGGCTGTCCATTAATAATAATATAAAGTTCTGGATTAGGCAAATGATTAGAATCTATACCAATCTCATTTATAGTTTCCATGGTTTTTTCTAATGGAAGGGGTAAATAAAACATTGCACCTTTCAGAGCCTTCAAAGAATTATATGTAGGCACTTTTAAGGTGTGTGTGCCTAGCCTAACAATTGTCTGAAAACACTTGGCCCTCTGTATTAACTGGCAACTTAAAGGATCCAAATTTTCCAATTCTTTGGATAGTGGCTCACACTTTAACCCATTGAGCACACAACGTGCTGGAACTTCATTTTTCCTAATAATAGGTTTACAATGATTACAAATATACATAACTTTATTTAATGCCGTAGGATCATTCTCTCTAATGTAATCTAATAGGATATTCCAAACATCGCTATCTAAATTTTTAGCTTCAGTGACAGACTTTTTTCTTAAAAGCCTCTCACAGCTGCAACATACATTAACAGCCTGATCAGACAAAGCTTTCTTAAATTCATCAATAGCATCTGAATACTAAAAATAAAGTAGAGTATCTAAGTTTGGTATTCTAAATGGGTCATCTTCTTTGCCATCATTTATAGCGTAATACACATTATCAAATTCAGTCTCATCGGCTTCATTAATTTTTAAATCTATCAATTGTGCTATATCGCCATCAGCAAGGGAAGAATCAATAATATCTATTGTTAAATGGGCATTTCTAGCAACATAAAAGTGTTTCAAAAGGCGTCTCAACAAAGGATAATGAACAGATGCATTGCGTAAAATGCGCAGCATGCTTTTACGATCAGTATCATTACTACTACACACAATAGGATGGCCTATCCTTTCACAAACAATTTCTGAATATTTTTAATATTTTTCAACATCATTTTCATCTTTTTTAACAATTACCGTTACATTTGGATTATCAGAGAAATCATGTTCATGTACTTGATCTATTTCTTCAACATGCAGGGATCTTGTCATATAATAATTATTAGGCCAATTATCACATGCATCTAAATGCTTCCTCAATTCTTTAATGGGTTCATCAAAATAACGTCTAACTTCAATAATAGAACTAACATCACTTTCTAATAAAGGCTTGCACCTGTCTGTACAGTGCCATTTGAGGGTAGGCTTTCTCTTATTAGTATACATTCTATTATTATCATCAAAATTGTCATCTTCAGAATCACTATCATCATTACATTCTTCTACTCTATCAATACATGATACATCAACAACCCCTGCTACGTAACAGATGCCATTTGTATCAACAGGGATTGCAATTGGACTATCTAATTGGCTATCAAAATCATCATTAGGATACAAATATGCTGATTCATAAAAATAAGGCTCACTATTCTTTGTGTGACATTGCTCACCAAAATCACTAAAGCTATTCAACTTCAATTTCCTAATGCTATTTGCTGCACGTATCAATACGCCTACTTTGTGGGATCTATTTTTCAAAACTGATTCTAACAATATACTTGATGCAGCATTACATTTACTGTCATATGATGTGCTCTCAAAATCTATGCCTTTCATACTTGATGGCA
>NW_003547594.1:7037-10698 GCF_000090795.2 Amphimedon queenslandica | reverse complement strand
TCTAGCTGCCCTAGGGCAATAAGGATATTGCCCTAGGGCAGCCAGATATGCAATGATATTCATTGAATATCCACACTAAACCATGCGCTGTACCTTTGATCTGTATGGCTTCTATAAAATAAGCATACATCTACCAAGCATGCTTCCTATGCATGCAGCTTGCATTGTAAGCATGTTAAATGAATGCATGAAAGCATGTATTCTCATGTGCCTATGTGAGCTGATGTATTGTGAAATTACAAGCATACTGACCTTTGCATGTTTGCTATCTACCCTATACAAGAATATTTGCTTTCTTTTGAAGTTGGTATTATTAGCCTTGCCTAGCTTTGCTGAACTAGGTACTCAGTTTGTCCTTGTGTTATCAATTCATTTATTCATTCTACATGCTATTTTTCGTCTTTTGGCATTATATCTTTATGATGACTGCTCTAAAATTGAGAGCTTCTATTCTGTTACGAAATTTGTCGTTTTACTGCCACAATTGGTTTAAAAAGCAGTTCTAGGTAGTAGAGTTTTTTAACTTCTTACAAAACGCCCAGCAAAATTCATGTTCATTTAATATGTGTGGGACTCTAAATTTTCCTTGTTGGAGATTTATACTTACCCAAATTATATTTCCAAGTGAAGTGCTGAGACTATAGGTTGCTAATTGAAGTATCATAAAGTCTCTGAAGTTACTCTATCGAGGAAAAAGTATTTTTACTATAATAACATGTTTGTGTACAACAGAGAAAAACATGAAACTTGGTTCTCAAATGGTCTTGCTGCATTATTTGTAAGTAATGCCACACCTCCAAAACTGAGACTCAAGCCACTTCTGCTCGCATGCAAGAGGAAGTGTAACAGCAGCTAGGAAGCTAGCTGTCATGAGTAATCAAAAGGTATGGTTTTCAAACCTATTAAGTTGTTTTTATAATAAGATTGCAAAAAGTATAATTAGTTTACAAAAAAGTGACAAATGTTGAGATGCTTGCAATGTTTATAAAATATTCATTATAATTGTGTGTTGTGCATGTTAGAGCATGTGCCACATTTGAAGTTTTTTGAAAAAGAAGTAATTTTATCTAGTAGATGAGTCATCCTAAGATAGGGGTCATAATCCTATAAATATAGTCCAAAAAGAGACTATTAGAAGATCCACTGTGCTGGATTGGAACCAGCGACTTAAGTATAGCATAGAAGGATACCTATTGCAGAACTGTCTTGAAAGTCACTTAAGACGTGGACAAGACATAGAACAGCTGCTACAGAATATAAGAAGAGAGGAGGTGAGAAATTAGTGTAGGCTTTATCATGAAACAGTGGTATACAGAAATCAGTGTCTTGTTTTTTTGATACTAATAATATTTGAAACTGAGTGAAGGAAATGTAGTGGCACTTGGTATGGCAATCAAAGCACCTAAGAAAAGGGTTAGAAGAGGACAGAAAGGAGTGGTAACAATAGGCGAGGTACTTGGATAGTTATAAGCAAAAGAACCAGATATGGTGAAGTTAAAGCAAATAAGGGCGACGTTGTATGAAAAATTGATGCCGTGAGGGACATTGAATAGGAAATAGAAGAGCATATAGATGATGAAGGAGAGCTGGTAGATGAGATTTGTAAAGGAAATGAGGTCAGAGAAGAAGGGCAATAGTAAATGAAATATATGCATTGAAGACCAATACTTCATCGGAGACGAGGGGCGCATATTCTCTGATGACCACTCCTGATAGATTTATTAGTAGCATTGAAAGAATTGTGTTGAGATTAGAAGTAGGGAATGATTAGAAAAGTTTACAACAAGGTTGAATCACATAAAAGAAGCCTTGAAGCACTTGGGATGAAAGCTCACACATAGGGTTGATACGTCCTTAATGAATACAGAAGTTACCCCCACAGATGAAGATAACCATAAGTCATCAGCACAGACAAGGTCATGCAAGTAATTCTGGATGAAATTGAAGCAAGTGATAACGGACCTAAATGGATGCGATGAGCAGTGAGGAAAGAAAAGAGAGACCCACACCAGAGCGACACTGTTTAGTGACAGTAACAACTGTTGCTGCTACTGTAAAGCACAGGGCCACAACCCAGAATTTGTCGCAGAGTAAATTCAGCAGAAATGTGAAAATGGAGAGAGGGGAGTGTCTGAGAAAGGGGCATTTTAGTAGTAAGTGTCGTAGCAGATGTAAATGTACGAAGTGCAGAGGAGCATCATACCAAAATATTCAATAAGGCATCACAGCCCAGGAAAGATAAAAAGCTTGTGAATCCTGGAGCCACAACTTTCGCATCGGAAAGAGCTACTATTATGTACACCAGTCCCATGAAACAACTAGTGTTGCTACAAACTGCAGAAGCAATAATACAAAATCCCTTGAGTAATCAGCGATGCCATGCCAAAATTTTTTCTGATCTGGGGAGCCGGAGGTCATATGCAACATCACAGTTTTTGAAGGAGTAGAGCTCAGAGTGATAGGCGAGAAACAACTCTGCATGTTAACCCTTGAATCAAAGGAGAAGTCACAAAGGTGTGGACTAGTCAAAGCGAGCATCTTGACACAGGATCAGACGGACGTAGAAGTCACAGTGTTAGTGGTCCCAATAATATGTTAAACTCAAACAAAGCCTTTCGTCCCAGACTGCCTCAGAAAATACCCCCACTGACAAAGGCCTCAGTTGGCTGACCAAGGTACACAGGAACAATTTTAGCCCGACATACTTATTGGATCGGACTGCTATTGGCAACTGATGACAGGAGTGACGGTGAAGAGTAAGCAACGCACAACTGCAGTGCACTCAAAATATGGATGACTTTTATCTGGGCCAACAAAAATAAGTAGCAGTTCAGAACAATTCTACACTGGTCACGCATGTCCTTCAAGTGACAACAGAATTATACTAAGCATTAGACACAAGGTTTCTGGTTTGTTGGGAATGGCAGACAATAGGATTTCATTACAAAGAGAAAGATGTCTATGAACCGTTCACAGACCATGTTACATTTGAAGATGGCTGGTATAAAGTAGCTCTGCCATGGAAGAGCCCACGATAAAACATACCTCATAATTATGATCTAAGCCTGAGACTATTGAATGGGCTATGAAGAGGCTCAGTCAGGACTGGGAGCTCTTATGGCTTATGATGCCATCAAACAAGACCAATACAGAAGGGCAAAGAGCCTAAACTTATAGCTTGGAACAGATTGCACTGTTTGCCACATCATGTGGTTATATCAGATAAAGAGACCACAAAGATACTGTGGTAACTTGATATTATGCTTACAATGTACATGCATACACTGTACTGTAAATGCAGTTGATTATGTTATTATTCTATGTTATGTAAATGTAATTATAGTTGTGGTTTTATATGTGCTCCCCCTTTTAGAACCGGTGAATATACATATATATATTTCTTAGCGTGTGCATGCTTTGGTTTTTTTACTAATTACTCTCCCGTGTGTTTCTCTCTCTCCTGTCTTCACTCTCATTAATTTTGTGATGAGATAATAAGTGCTAATTGGCCAATCAACATCCATTTACAATAATTGGCGACGAGGTAGTTGATCGTTCTCACTTCTTACCATGTTTTAAGAGATGGCTTCAGTTGGAAAGATCGAGTCTTTTTATAGCAATCTGGAGACATTCGAGCACTATGTCCAGCGGCTCAAGAACT
>NW_003547594.1:4393-5916 GCF_000090795.2 Amphimedon queenslandica | reverse complement strand
GTACACCACAATTGATACGACTAAGTGTCTTTTCCAATATGAGAGGTTACCATTTGGTATATCTTCCGCTCCAGCTATTTTCCAGTGCACCATGGAGAGTTTACTGCAAGGCCTTTCTGGTGTATTAGTCTATATTGACGATGTACCGCTGACAGGAAAGGATGAAGACACTCATTTACAGAACCTGGACCAGGTGATGAATTGACTAGAGTCAGCTGGATTCACTCTCAAAAAATCCAATTGAGTATTTCTGAGTCCTTCAGTCGATTACCTTGGACACGTTATTGATAAGACAGGACTACATCCCTCTCCAAAGAAACTCAGGGCTATCAAGGAAGCTCCGGAGCCAAAGAATATTATTGAATTAAAGTCCATTATAGGACTCATTACTTGTTATTCTAAGTTTCTGTTTAATTTATTTTTTCTGTCTTCTCCCCTCTATAGGTTATTACAGAAGAATGCTCAATGGGATTGGACTAGTGAACATACTGCGGCTTTTAACAAAGCAAAGCAGTTGCTCCAGTCGTCATCTGTTCTTACTGACTACGATTCTCAAAAAGAATTAAATCTATCCTGTGATGCCTCATTGTATGGACTAGGAGCAGTCCTTGCTCACAGGCTGGAGGATGGGACTGAGCTACCGATAGCTTTCTGATCTCTAACACTAGCGCCTACAGAAAAGAAATATTCACAAATCGAGAAGGAGGGGTCAGCTTTTGTCTTTGCAGTGAAGAAATTTCATCAGTACCTGTATGGCCGTTCTTTTACTATCTATTCTGATCATCAACCCCTCAAGTATCTTTTTTCTGAATCTCGTCAGATACTAGTGATGGCATCTTCTCATATTCAAAGTTGGGCGCTAACACTGAGTGCATATGAGTACAAGATTCTACATCGTTCATGGTCTCAGATGTGTAATGCTCAGTCGTCTCAAATTGCCAGATCATCCAAATGATGGTCATATTCCTTCTCTTGGTGATTTCAATTTAGTTATTCAGCAGCTATCTGATACTGTTGTTGCTGCCAGTCACATATGCCAATGGACAGCAAAAGACCAAGTTCTCTCACAAGTTCATCATTTCTTTCTTCATGGCTGGCCAGACTCATGTTCTGAGGACTCTCTTAAACCATATTTTGTTTGTCAGAATGAACTCAGTGCAGTAGATGGCTGTATACTATGGGGAGCTCGAGTGGTTATATATAGGTTATGCACCGACTAGGACGGATTAAAATAGTATGAATCACGACTAGGAGGTGTATAACCTATTTAAACTATATTCATTGGTATTTGAAGATATAGAATAGATTCTATGAATCTAGCATGGCTAGTACTCGGCCCTGACAGATCTTGCAGAGGCGCTGAGACTTCTGAAGCACGAGAAGCCAGGCTTGCAGCATCTAGAGCTCGTAGGGATGCTGAGACTCCTGAAGAGAGAGAAGACTGACCGACAGAGCTCATAGAGACTCGGGCCTGTCAAGGAAGAGCTAGGCTTAATCCAGAAGAGCTATTGAGCCACCTGCTA
>NW_003547594.1:1302-3272 GCF_000090795.2 Amphimedon queenslandica | reverse complement strand
GTCACGTGATAATACCATGAACCTTCAAATATATTCATGGTATTATCACGTGACTTACCCCTGTAAGATTAAACAACACGTGGCCCATAATCCACGTCAGAGTAGTAGCCATGCTAGATTTATAGAATCTATTCTATGCTAAACTAGCCTAAAAGAAGAGTCACAGACAGATCTTGTAGAGGCGCTGAGACTTCTGAAGCACGAGAAGCCAGGCTTGCAGCATCTAGAGCTCGTAGGGATGCTGAGACTCCTGAAGAGAGAGAAGACTGACCGACAGAGCTCATAGAGACTCGGGCCTGTCAAGGAAGAGCTAGGCTTAATCCAGAAGAGCTATTGAGCCACCTGCTAATAGAGATCACCGTCTGGCAGGTGACAATAATAATTCAGTATTGCTAATTCAATGTTTGACTTGCAAAACAATTTGAACTTAAAATTTTTTGTTTACTGAGTTGGAGCATGCTCCAGCAGGAAGATTATACGATTTTAATCCCTCATTAACTCATAAACATCAAAGGGAATTATTCATCATATAGTTTAATCCAGTATCAGGTCGCTGTCTAGTACTGAAGGAACTGCATGAGAGACATCCGGGCATCAGTAAAATGAAACATCTCTCGCGTTCAAATCAGTGGTGGCCTGGATTAGATGCAGATATTACTGATATTGTTCAAAAGTGTGAGACTTGTGAAGTAAATTGTCCTAATCCATTGAATGCTCCGCTCCATCCCTGGGCATTTCCAGCTCGCCCATGGGCTGGAGTACGCAGAGATCATGCTGGACCATTTTGTGGTAAATTATTCCTAATCGTTATTGACGCCTACTCTAAATGGATGGATGTCCAGATTGTACCATCTACTGCATCTGAAGTCACCACAGCCAAGTTAAGGGTTATTTTTGCCACTTTTGGTTTACCAGAGCAAGTAGTCTCAGATAACACTTCTGGTTTCACAAGTACGGAATTTAAACAATTTGTATCAGAAAGTGGTATTCGGCAAGTCCTAGTTTCACCTTATCATCAGTCTTCCAATGGATTAGCCGAACAAGCAGTAGCGATTTTTAACAATATAGTGAAGAAATTTGAAAGTCCCATGGAGGTGAGGATCAGTTAATTCTTCTTCAAATACAGGTTCTATCCCCAGACAACCACTGGTATCTCCCCAGCTGATCCCTTAATTGGGAGGAGATTGAGGACTCATTTGGATTTACTGCATCCAAACACAGCTAACAGGGTAGCAGATAAAGTTAAAAGGGGTGTCTCTGATAAATCAGCAAGGAAATTTTTAACTGGAGATAAATTATATGCAAAAAAATTTTCCAGTAGCAATTGGGTACCAGTAGAATTAGTTGAAGTAACTGGACCTTTATCCTATCATGTAAGGACTGGTGAAGGGCTAGTGTTAAGGAGACATGTTGATCACCTACGTAAGAGGCATCCTGATTCTGCTGAGGATGAAGGGATTATGCAAGATGGGTTTTCAAGCTTTAATGTAGACAATCACTCTAATTCCACACCACTCAATTATTCTCCACCAGTTACTGGGGGACCCCCATCTCAACCACTCACCAATCAACCAGTCCGTCGTTGGACTCAAACTCAACCTCCATTTGAACGTCATTCCCCCTACCGTTACAATTAGAAGGAGGGGAGTGTGGTAACTTGATATTATGTTTACAATGTACATGCATACACTTTAATGTACATGCAGTTAATTATGTTATTATTTTTTTAATGTAAATGTAATTATAGTTGTGGTTTTACATGTGCTCCCCCTTCTAGAACCATCTGTGGTTATACATATATATTTCTTAGTGTGTGCATGCTCTTGGTCTTTCTACTAATTACTCTCCCATGTGTTTCTCTCTCTCCTCTCTTCACTCTCCTTTTTATCGATAATCCAATTATGACACCTCAGCCAAGCAGCATAAATCATCCCTGAATGAATGTCTGAATACATGTCCAAAGTTACATC
>NW_003547594.1:0-1292 GCF_000090795.2 Amphimedon queenslandica | reverse complement strand
GTGGCTGCTAAAGCTATTACTTGGACTTGACATTGAAAAAAGCCATAAAGTTCGCCCAATTGGCTATATTTTTGCAAAACTGCTAGCCCCAACATATTGATACAAATATAAGTGTAGGTGACCCACCATTTTTTTACACAATGTGATTTATATACGTTGATACCCACAAGTCTTTCTTGAAATTTAGAACTCTGAAAGACACTATTCCAGTGCGTCAAGCAAAGTAATAGTTCAGGTGTCGTAAACATCACCCTTAACACAACACAGTTATCATCCACATAATCAATCACAATAGCAAAGCGCTCAATGACTTCCTTTCAAGTGAAGCAACCTCGTCCTTTATCAATGCAATTAGTTGGCTTACTGTCACTCACTACCATAGATCAAGGAGGACTTCTTGCTTCTGCTATAATGTCACGAATTATTTGTATACTGCATTAGATTACAAATTTTTATAACAATGGGGAGACAAACAAAAACATTGAGACCTTCAAGTACAAACTGTAGAAAGCTTTCTTTTGCTTTACTTTGAGTTTGTGATGCCCCAGTCTATCGACGTAGCCTGTTTTACAGGATGCTCTCCTTTAAAAATTATGTGTTACATTAATAATCACATTACAGCCTATTGATAGTTAACACGCCAGGTGCACAGAGTAATCTGATTGGTGTGCATACATTCCAGCACAAAAACTAAGAAAAGCTTCAAGTTTCTCCAGACCCTTACTCCAGCGAAGGGGCGGGTCCAGACTAGTGTTGTGTAAATGTGGTGCCCTGGGAATGGTGGCTTCTGTTTGTTACACAAGCAGTAATGTCTGCTTCAGATGGTTATGGTACTTTAATGAAATGACCAAGAAGAGAGAGTTGTTTGGTACCAGCTGGAGCTAAATTTTGCTAAAAAGGAAGATGAAGATCATTTTTAACTAGTCTAGATTGAGTTTTGGGGTCTTCAGCTACAAAGATACGACCTTATTGACAACATAGAACTGCTGTGTACCTTGATCAATCTAGCTGAAATGGAAGGTTTGGAGTTTCATTGACATGATTCAAGTACTTCTTTCGCTACGCTGAATACCTAAGGTAGTTACAAGATGTTGAAATCAGTGACGATATTATATAAGGTATATACACTGGTGATAGGGTAAAAAGTATCTGCTTTTGAGGATTTGGTTTTAGGACTGATACGTTAGTGCACCATTACAGACAAGTATCTAGGAGTATTATTTAAAATTTATTTTTATTGTTATTATTGTAGTTCAGTCACCTGATTTGTCATAATTTTATTGTCAATCATG
>NW_003547593.1:12427-16135 GCF_000090795.2 Amphimedon queenslandica | reverse complement strand
TTACATCAAGTGGCTGAAAGTGATCATTGCAATGGGCAGGTACTGCAACAATGTGAATGTGATTGTCTTTAGCAAAGACAAAACTTTGATGCACTGGCCTTGAAATCTATGAAATATTACAAGAGCAGCATGCTCATAAGATGACAAATTCCTTCTACACTGTTAAAAGTATGGAATCAACACTTCTCGTATGTGTAGCTCTTTTGTAGTTTCATTTGCCAAGTGATTAGGGCTAAAGTAACGTTCCAGTCATCTGGGAAATTGGTAGAAGGCAGGTATCACCTGGTTATTTTGCATATATTACTTGTGGTAGTAAAAAGCTCCCTCCAAGGGAAGCACTGAATACCACAGTCAGCTGACGTTTGTCTCCAAAACCAGCCACTACAATACGTTTGGAACTTTGTTGCCATGGTCCGGTTACTGACTGGGACAAAACTAATTCCAGTATGGTCCCCATTAACTACCAAATCTGAAAGATTTCTTCCATCTCCATAACTGTAGAAATATCAAACAAATTTTGTTCCTTCAGCAATTCTAAATCTACTTTTATAGTCATGCCTTGGTGGCAGCCTTTCGCTTTAAAAGCCTAACCGGCCATAAAAGTTTTTGGCCCAGGTGTTGGTTAGTTTTACATGACCGCCGTTACTCTCGAGCAGTGCACTATTGAGTTTTGATAATAACTTCAGCTGCTGAAATAACAATAGTTGAGTTGATCACAGCTTTGTTTTCTAATAATGATTTTATAGACTCCTGTAGCTGCCAGTCTAATTCCTAGTAGAAAGGGATGGCCTCTTCTTTTCTCGGGAAGATCAATTTCCGATGCATCTCCTAATTTATATCTCATTGCTAGCTCTCTTTCATAAATTGTCTTCCAGATCCTAATGGTGCGTTTTTTTAATGGTCGATCAGCAAATTCTTAACAGAAGTGCTTTACTGTATTTGTAACACTGAACTGTCACGCTCGTTTTTGTATTTTCAATATAAATTTGCGAAATATATAGCCCACGAATAAAGAGCGCCCTATGTAATTTTTTTGAAAGGTATGCTCAACATTAATGATTAAGACCATTTGTGACCATAATTGACAAAAGGTACCTTATGGCGGGTAGTGAAATTTGTCTTTCTAGCCTAAGAAATCTAACTTCCTGAGCCCCAGTTACCATAAAATTACTCCACAGGATGCAAAAAGTTACCATGAAACTTTTAGAAACAATGATTGTCTAACAGAGCACTCACAGGTTGATATTTTCCATTATAACTATCAATTTTAAAATCCACCATAAGGGCCTTTTTGTCAATTATGGTCACATTTGCATTAATTGAACTTATAGATATAATGACTTGTTGGCATTCAAATCACCCAAAGAATTGTGCTTTACTTGAGGAATTTATGAACTACGAGCTGCTTGTAAGAGACAATATGCCACCTTCTGTTTGGAAAGCTTTAGTATCGTCTAAGGAGTCTGATGTGACTCATCAGAGAGCAAGTGTTGTTTGGCATTACCTGTCTACACTTAAGGCTCCTGGTGGTACTTTTGTATGCAGTCTACTTGCCCTAGTTCCTAAGTTACTTTTACTTATTCCACTCTGTATTGCAACAGAAAGAATGGTCTCCATAGTACGAAAGAATAAAACTGCCTTTTGGCCAAGTCTAGATCCAAAAGGAACTCTTTCTAGCATTTTAACGATAAAACTAGCTAGTACAGAGCCAGCCCACAAATATTAACCTGCAAAGGATGTTTTACCGAAAGCAAAATCTGCTACTTGAGAATACAACGAGGCTCATAAGAAGTGACTGATGCAAACGTAACACAATGACATTATGTATATGTGACCATAATTGACAAAAGGTGCCTTATGGCGGATTTCAAAATTCAAAATTATAATAAAAAATATCAATCTGTGGGTGCTCTGTTTGACAATCATTGTTTCTAAATGTGACATAGTAACTTTTTGCATTCTGTGGAGTATCAATGGAGCTCAGGAAGTTGGATTTCTTGGCTATAAAGACAAATTTCACTACTTGCCTTAAGGTACCTTTTGTCAATTATGGTCACATATATATTTTTGAATGTTAGTAGTTAGTAAAAATTTTTGCACTACCCACTCCTAAAAACCATTTCTCACTCCTAAAATTGTAGAAGCTCACTCTTGCTATAATTCACCCTTAGTAGCTATGTTAAAGGTCAAACTTAACTTTTGGGAAAGGTTATTGTTTTATTTAAGTATTACGAATTGCCCTTTTGAATAGCACAAAAAAATTATTTCGTTTAATTTAAATCGATGAGTATAATTATGTACTACATGCATGTACTTTTTTGTTAAGAAATGTTAGTTCTGTCAAACAACAAACAATTATTTTGATTTCTGCCAAACAATCCCATTTTTCAGTCAAGCATTCACTAACATCACAGGACTGGTGACATAAGGAAGGCTTTTCCTCTCCAAAAAACAGTAGAAGAATTTCCTGTATGCATCTTCCATTTGTGTTAGCTAAAGCTGATCTTAAAATATTCACTGAATTTAATTATTGTGAAAAGGGCATTTCTTTCTTCCATGAATCAGACGACAATTTCAGAACATCCATGTTTGTTTTGCCAAGCATAAGGCATGTTTGAGATCAATTTCATGATAAAACAATATTCCTGTGACAGACAAATGAATCGGTAAACTATTTGCAATGAAGCAATCTTGCTCACCTTTTGCTAGTCCTCGATTCATATCAGCTCAACGAAGGTCCTGTGTCATTGTCTCTCAGGTAGGAGTACATCCTACTCTCATAACAGCTTCAACATCTGGCTGGTCAATTCTAAATCCAAATGCAATAGTACAAACCATAACTTTTACTGCATTACTTGTCCAACTCTCCATTGACTGCGTTTGGTCATGTGCAGACGTGTTTTGTACAGTGTAGCTACATGTCTTAAAGCCAGCATTATGCAAAGAAATAGCAAGTGTAAGATTTGCAACAATTAGGAGAACTTAGGTTAACAATGAACTCAATTGATTAAATGAAAGAGAGAAAGAAAGAGAGAAAGAGAGACTAGAGAGTAAGAATCAGAATGTCTCAAAACCACAACAACCTCACATTTATACCACACAAATAACTTGAATAAACATTCATAAACACATATTAATAAACTAAGTTAATAAACAGCTATTAATAATCACCTATTAATAATGCACATAATACAATAATAATACATCTCACATCTCCCCTCAGTCCTGGTTAACCGTGTTCAACCAGACTCCGTATCGAACTGGTGGGCGAGTTGTACGTAAACTCCTACGAGGGGTAGATGGGTTCTCCGTACTATTCGATGAATCCTCACGATCAGGTTGAATAGGAGGTACTTCAGAGGCATCCTCTGATTCTTCCGGTTGTGTAGTGGTATCCTGAACTGGGTATGGGTTCAGATCTCTCCTATTACGCCTTATCATTCCTGATGGAGTACTAACTGAATATGAGCGAGTAGAGTGTTCTCCCTGGACTGTACCATATTGGTTTTGGTCAGGAATCCATACTCCATCTCCAGTGCATAGAGGTGGTAAATCTTTAGCTCTATGTCTCTGGTCATAGTATTTCTTTTGAGATACTTTTATATTATGATCACTGAATCTGACCTTCTTTAGGTTAGGAGTGTGAGGTTTCAGTTGTTTCAGTGTGGTTGGTACATTACTTCTAAGGTTTCTACCCATTAACAGCTC
>NW_003547593.1:0-9723 GCF_000090795.2 Amphimedon queenslandica | reverse complement strand
CAGCAGTTTATGTAGAGCTGTGATGAACATCTCCACCGGTTCTCCCTCTTCTTGCTTCCTCGAGTTGAAGCGTGCTCTCTCATAGATAGTATTTTTCTTCTTTATAAAATACTCATCAAACTTCTCCTTAACTGTTTTATACTTCTTGAGATCTTCAGCAGAGAGACCAAAGGACAGGAGTATGTCATCAGCTGCATCTCCCATATAGTATACCAAAGTGTTTACTTGACTCTCTTCTGACTTGCTGTCCAGACCCGATGCAGTTCTGAAACGTTCGAACCGTCTGATCCACAGTGGCCACTCATCTGAGTTAGAACAGTCAAAGGACTCTGGAGCTGCAATTTGATAAGATGTAGCCATGATCCAGAGTATCCCACTTCTGACACCATGTAAGATTTGCAACAATTAGGAGAACTTAGGTTAACAATGAACTCAATTGATTAAATGAAAGAGAGAAAGAAAGAGAGAAAGAGAGACTAGAGAGTAAGAATCAGAATGTCTCAAAACCACAACAACCTCACATTTATACCACACAAATAACTTGAATAAACATTCATAAACACATATTAATAAACTAAGTTAATAAACAGCTATTAATAATCACCTATTAATAATGCACATAATACAATAATAATACATCTCACAGCAAGTAGAGCCACATCATTGATACAATCTACATATATAATAACTCTCTTTATTATCTGCTTGGCTATTTCACTACCATGATATTTTTTACCAATACAACAACGGATGTCATTCTACAATAAAATTAATGACTAATGAGACTCTTTTTGGCAAGTTTTTAATTTAGTGGTATTAGCTCTTCTTCGAAATAGTTACAAAGTATGCATTGGGAGTCAAAAACAATGCAAATATCAGTATTGTGAAAAACACAAAGCACAACTAAAGCATCACGCATGTATTGACATTTACCTTGTAAATCACGCTGAACTCAAGTTTGTGGACAAAATAGAATATGTTTGGTTGGTTTACAGATGCAATAGTTTGGACTGGATTATTTAGTCACAGAATTAAATCTTTCTTCACATCTGGTTTAGCTGTGGCAGTTAGTGCATCACAAAACAGGGACAGTATTGACAAAAAGGAATTCTATACTTAAATGCAGACCTACGTGCATAATAATAAAATAAGTGTATAATAATAGGGAATAAAGTGAAACATGACGACTTACAATAATACTATAATCCACACCGCAACGTTTCCCAACTTCGCATTAAATGAACTTAGTATTTTCTATAAACCTTACGTGTCCAGAAGCAAACAAATGTGATGGTTTTCCACTCTCATTAAGGAACTTCTCTGATGTGACAAAAATGAATATGAAACAACCATCTTTAACCTTTACATCAATATCCTTGTCCATTTGAGAGCTGCCCAAAATTGTTGCTGGAATTGCACAATGTTTGAGCTTTAAACACCAGTTGGCCATGAGTGGGTGTTAAAACTATTCTTTCTGTGACCAGTGAAGGAATTTGAAAGAATAAGCTTTTTTCAGAGCCTGTGGGCTGCATTATTATTGAATTTCTTCCTTTCAGTATCAATATAATAGCCTTCAATTGCTAAAATTTAAATAAAGTTAAATTGAAAGGTTTTTCTAGCAATCCTGTAAGTTCAATTTCAACATTATCAGCAAATACAAAACTTACCATAACTCAGAGGTGTCAATTTCTGAGCAACAGGCAATGAAGTTTACTGAGGCATGTTAAGATATAAATATTTCTTGACTTTTGCTGATGGTGCATTAAGAGCGGTAGGAGAAAAAACGAAAGGGTAGACTATGAGGAGAAATGGGGCGCTAAAGCGTGCCGCTAATTTGGCCACACCCACTTTTACAGCTACAAAATTGGTGTGTTCTCGCAATAAGGAGTGTTCAATGTGGAGTTTCATTTACTGTAGTATCTATGGTTGTCGCAACTGCTTCACACTCATATGAGAACTCAGCCAAGACTCAAGGTAGCGACACATTCAACAAAATCATCATTTACAAGATCATCACCTGCAATTTCCTCACGCTCACTGTCAGTACAAATTTATGCCTGGGCTTGACTAATAGTATACTCAACTAAAATTTGCATTAAAATTGTTTCTTTGCAGCTGACTATGTGATGGCTTCAGTTAAAGTTAACTTTTTCTTAAGCTAGCTAATTACTTAAGTTAATTATGAAAAGACTCCACCTTAAAAATAATTGTGCTAAAATGGCTGCTTTTTTTTCTTTCTCCTGTGTCAGTTTGCCTGTGTCAAGAGTGACTGAGAGAGTAACTGCCAGTTGTGACGGCTACCCTAAACTTCAATAATTATTGATAATAGATGACTGAGGCAGAAACTCCATATAGGTAAACTACTAAATCTCATATCTGACTTATGAACTTTAGGGTAGGCTATAGCCTATCTTAGCCTTATGCTAGCTACACCCTTGTGCTGTATAGCACACAATTTGCTGTAAGTCGTCTTACATTCTTGGCAGTAAAATCAAGCTTTCCCCAGGCAATTTTTACATACATCTACAAGGAAGTAAAAATGATAAATGGTATACTTCATTTAATGCTTCACATACCACATATTTCACATAAGGATAGAGGAATTGTTAACACCTTTAATGGAATGGTAGCTTGCAGGGTAAAGCAGCACAACTTGCAGACATTCAGAGCAGCTGGAAAGCAAGCCACAAAGTCTTATATTACCCACCAATTATTGAGAAAATCATTTACTGCATCACAACCATTATACAAAAAAACTACTGACAATGTCTGCATGGAGTCAAACAAGAAAGAGAAGGAAAATGAACGACTGATAAAATGTTTGCAGAGGAAATTGGCATGGTGCAATCAGTGACAAAAAGCATGACAAGGTAACGACCAGTACTCCATTTTTTTAAGGAACAATAATTTGTGATAACAATTGGGTGCCTCATAAAGCTCCCAAAAGTAACTGGACAAACAAACTGCAACAAAGACAAAAGAACACACAGCATCAAATTTTGACTAATAACTTAATGAATGGCTTTAGCCTAATTACATTGTCTTTGTAGATGCCATGTTTTTGGTACACACAAGGCCATTATAATGTCAAAACACCTAGGCAATTATACAATTCAATCTCCTCATATCTCTTAGATTGCAAACATCACACAGAATGGCTTAATAAGATAACTAACATTTTGAAAGATTCCAAAGATGAAAGACTACCATCCTTTACATCTCTCTTGCGACATGGGGTGCACGGTACTTGCACTTGTCTTATGTCGGAAAACTCATCTTCATGAAATTATGACAATAACATACCCAGTCCATAAAACAGAAGTTGGAAAGTCACATACACGCACAAAAAAGTGTGCTGCTTTAGCACTGAAATGCTACGCTGTTACAGCGGACAAGCTAAATGTTTTTCAGCATGTAGTGTGCTGTTAGAGCATATACTTCAATGCTAAATGTTGTAGGTAACCCTTTTTTGCTGAAACAGCACCATTCCATGTGCTAAACTCAGGCAGGCGTGGTTTATATTTTGAGACCCATCCATTTCAACTTGCCACTACATGTTTTGTAGAATTCAGAGCTAGCCAGTGATTTACATGCTTCTAGGCTAACATATTGTGCTGAAAGTGACAAGGAATAGAATATAAAGTCAGTAAAAGGAATGATACGTATATTACAGTCTACCTTACATCATATGCAGATATGAAAGTTGCATCAGAGCCATTAGAACATGTGTATATCATCTTTCTTCACTAAAAAGTGGCTTCCATCCTTTTTTTTATGCGAACTGCAATGACAATAAAATTAGCTGTAAAACAAAGAGAACCAACTGTACATTCAGGTCCCTCTATTCTATTAGCCTGATAGTGTCGCATTCAATGTTTCTTAGGCTCTGTTTAAGCCTTTCTTCCATTGAGTTTGTGCCAATTTAGTTCATTCTAGCCGGCCATTTAATCAGGTATTCATCCCTGCTATTTATTTGTGGTCTCTGTTCCTTCTTCTGTATCCAAATTGTTAATTCTGTCAGTCAGCTAAGCTATAGTATGCCACCCCAGCCAAAGTGAAAGTCGGGTACTAAAGCAACTGGTAATAAACAAACCAGAACACCAAAAGGGAAAGATGGTGGTTCTTTTAGTTTCTTAAGTTAATGACTCGGGGCACATAGTCGAGTACAAGTCACGGTCATGTTGGTCACATGTGCAGTGTATTGGTTTTGCCACCTCATGCGCCTCGGCCTATCCGTATACCTGTCTATACTGCATGAGACTTCTTGTGACTAATCTCAGTAAATTATGTTCTCAATTAGCAGTTCTTCAAAACAAGATTGAGCAATTGAATCATCTTTCTCTGCTACATGTACATCATCCGTCTTCTCCGAGATTGATAGTATAAAGGACCAAGTGAGGCTCCTATCATCTAGAGTTGATTCTTCTCCAGGCACCATCCAGACTCAGACAAATACTTCTGAAACACCATCCAGACCAGTATAAAACCTCTCTGCCAATCACGGTGGTAATTGTAGGGTAAATGTAGTCATTACTAGTATACCGGAATATCTGTAAGGTACAAAAAGAGTCGATTGGTTTCTTGAAGATCAAGAGGCGTTGCTTCCATCCTGTATAGTGTTACCCCATCAGATAATTCGCAGTGTCTCAAAGACCTTTTCCGTATATAAACGTACCATCCTGATCAATTTAGACCAATCCTTGTAAAATTTTTTTGTTCCTGGGGTGCGTTCTTTGCAATACGTGAAAACTAGCTTATTCTCTGAATATTTCTATCAGACCTGATATCTCTACTTCTCAAAAAATTGAACGTTCCATGTTGCTTAGGAAGCATAGAACCTTAATGACCCATCCTCATTGGCATCTGAAATGCCCTAAGCCTTAATTGTAAGTTGTCACTTTTGCAGTCATTGGTCTACTGAAAATATTGTCTGGCCCTGCCCCTTCGCAGGAGCAGGAAGGGTCTGGAGACATTCGAAGCTTTTGTGGAACACAATGAAATGTAATTGACAGTATGCACCCACGTGTTAATTTCACATGATGGACTCACCCTTAGAACATGGTTACTAGAAATATGAAGAAGCAATTATAGCTAAAACTCAGTTTTAAACACTAATGTTTTGTTTTCTTCACTCTTTATCTACTCATTAAATTTATTTGGTTATCACAGTAAAAGAGTATGATTAACAAGGCCAAAATAGTCTAAAATAATGAAAACTTGAAAAGCCATGGCTATTGCATACAAGGTAGAAGTAGTTCCCAAACTTTCATAAAAGGTTGTACCCCTATAACACTGCACATAATTATTAGATAAGAATCATTAAGTGAACTAACCATTTCGTAACTTGTTGCTCATCAATAGGCAAACTCAAAGGCTTTAATCATTGATGAGGGAACAAAGGAAGAGTTTTTCTGTTCCAGAGCTGATTCAGTGGAGGACGTATGTCAGTACTGAATCTCAGTAGTGACTGACAATAATTACCCACTAAATCCTGTCAGCAGGCACAAGAAATTATCCTAATCATCAGCAACAAACTTTGTGATGCCCATCTGCGGTTCATTCTTTACTTCTTTTTAAACTTCAGATCTTGTAACAACTCTAAATGCCATTTTAATAAAATTAATGTGAAATTCAGTGCTATTGACAAGCTTGCGGTTGGAACAATCTCATTGGTGCACATACAGTCCAGTGCAAGGACCAGGCAAAACTTAGAGTGTCTCCGGACCATTCCACCTCTAGCAAAGGGGCGGGGCCTGACTACTCAAAATCCTATGGTACTTTTTGTATTGCTGAGTCGTGGTTGTCTAAATTTGTTTCTGACAATGAAATTCTGCCATATGGGTGTGCTATTTACAGATTTGACATAAGATCCCGTTGGGGGCGTGGTTTTTGCTGTGGCAGATATAATTCCTTCTCGACTTATTCCTAATCAGGTTGATGTTGAGATGGTTTCTGTTTAACTCATTTAAGTTAACTTGGTTGTTTCTTGTTTATACATTGCACTTAACAGTTGTGATACCTATCGCAACCTTGTGCTATTATCATTTTCTTCTACTGTCTCAGGTGGTCACGGTGTCAAAATGACATGTGTCTTCAACTCTGCTGATATTAACTGGTTATCATTTTCTCTTACTACTCCCTTTTTTATCTCACTTTGTCACCTTGTTTTTTCTCATAATCTAAGACATTTTTTTGTGCAACTCATATTCATGGTATTAGGCTGAACTTAGTTTTTACTGAGTCTTCAGAGTTTCTTGCGATATTTCAATTGATTCTCTTTCTTGCTCTTCTTAATCTGATCACTTTCTCTAATCTATTTTTATTAAAGTATGTAGCCAGTTGCATGTTCAATTACTTAAACCCAATGGTAGAGTTCTTCTCTACTCTAAAGCTGATGTGAATAGTCTATGCTCATTCTTAGACTGCACTGATTTCAGTTGCTAGTTTAAGTATGGAGACATTAACTCTATGTGGTCTACACTGCAGGGGGAGGCGTGTAATCTCTTCATTCCCTGTTGCAGTATTTTCAAGGGATCTTATCCTGTGTGGTTCACCCCAAGTATAATTCATCAGTTGCTAGATCTATCAGGAGGAGGCTGAGAGGAGGCTCTGATACATCCACTATTACTCAGCATTTCCTGGCTATTAAATGTTCACTAGCTATTCTAATACGAGAAGCAAAAGAGATCTGAGTCCACTTTAGTAAGAGACTTTCGAGTGAATCCCAGGATTTTTTTGTATAATTATGCAATGCATCTTCTTTCCTCTTCTTATGTTGCTGAAGTCATACATCATAAAAATTGCTCTACTTAGGACATCTTAGTCAAGGTCAATTGATGCAATTCTTTTCATGACTTGAGGGCGTAGCCCCCAGGTCGTCCTATACCTTATTTTACCCACGTACGATATATATATATATTTGATTCTATGTCAACACTTACATTTCTTCTTCACACGTTGTATTTGAGAAATAACAGGCCTTAGCAACCACCCGCCGACACTATGTAAGTCGGTGGGGTCACTGAAAACAAAATGGTGGTTTGCACATGGGACAAAGTTATGAGCATTATAACAGCGAAGGAACATTGAGATATTGTCTAAGGTCTTTTCTGGAGACATTAGAAGGTAGAGAGAACCTTCATAAGTCTTCATAAAACAGTGGTTTGATGTCATTTTAATTTATGCGCAAGTGATCAGCATGAATATCATTAACCTAACCACATAATCATAGCTGAAAGGAATTTATTAATATAAGAAAATGAAATGAAAACAAGTAAATAAAGAACATTAAAAATGGAGAAGTAGTAGGATTAAATTCAAAAAAAATAAAGAAACAAGAGTGTACTGGCAAAGTAGTGTGATAACATGTCCTACACCACTGCATGAAAGACATGGCTTCATAGTTGTCATGTTTTAGGGTAATATTCTTCACGTAGTGGTGTAGAATTTATCACACCCCTTTGCAAGTACTGTTTTGTTTCTTTACTTTTTTCCAAATTAATCTTACTACCTTTTCATTTTTAATGTTTTCTTTTTACTTGTATTCCTTCTTTTTTTAAAGCAACACATGAGATTTGTTGGTCTTCATCTCAATTGCCTTTGCCACTACAATGACAACCTACAGTTTGCTAAATTAATTGGTCAGTTATAGATTACAGGCATCTAATTTGCCACCACAATTATACTTGAACTGGTGGATTAGTAATTTGGTTGAGGTAATGGGCAATTAACACAATTTATACCATAATTATGATCATAATATTCTGTATTTACACCCCATTTATTTTCCTTATTTAGAGCTATTTTTAATTTATCCATTTCAATGATGTACTACTATCATTACTATTACAATATGCACTACTTGTCATTGTAAATATGATCACTTGTCGCAATATATCCAATATGAGAATATTCAAAGCCTGACTAATATTTTTGGGCTGAAATACTTTTTTTTGGATAATTACCCAAGTTAATGTTAAATGGGTTCTCTCTATGCTTAAAAGATATTGCAAAAACTAGTTATTGTGTGCTGTAACCTAGTTAGTATTATTTCGCACAGTTTAGTACCTTCCTTTGAATGTCTCAGGTTAATTAAACTTCACATCAAATATCACTGTAGACATGCAACACAATAAAAGATAAGTTTCATTTAAAAAAAATTTCTTAAGAATGAATAATTTTCTTGTGTAATTTTTACCTCATTGATGTCATAGCAACTAGCAACAAAGACTAAAATAATGAAGACTAAAATGTAAGTACAAAATAGTTACTGAATTTCAATTATAATAGATCGAAAATGAGAAAAATACACTGAGAATTTAAGAGTTAAATGTGACCAAAATTGATAAAAGGTACCTTATGGCGGGTAGTGAAATCTGTCTTTTTAGCCAAGAAAATCCAACTTCCTGAGCTCCATTCATCATAAAAATAATTTCACTACAGGATGCAAAAAGTTACTGTGTAACTTTTAGAAACAATGGCTGTCTGACAGAGGACTCACAGGTTGATATTTTTCCTTATAATGAAGAATTGAAAAATCCGACATAAGGTACCTTTTGTCAATTATGGTCACAAATAGTATTCAACATCATCCCAGGACAAAGACATGCACTTATTTCAAGATCAAATTTACTTACTCTGTTCCAGGGAGTTAATAATGAGGATATTCAAGTTTGGATGATTGAGATAATCATACCAGGCATTGTTTTCTAACTTAATCATACTCTCTGCTGCCTTATTTGATTCATCAATATTACTTTTATTAACAACATTAACATGTAAATTAGCTACCGTCTATAGCTGCACACATCAAAGCATAAACTTTTGTCTTGTACTAATGATATATGGTCAGAAAACGCAGTTCTTTAATAAAGTATATCTTTTACCTCTGTTGAAAAATATACCCGGTTTTCCATACGAAATGATTTTCTTGCCGAATTGGGTGTTGCATCCTGCACATCCTCTTTTTTGTACATCTTGCTCTAATGTTGAAGGAAGACCACAGTGAATAATGACACGTACATCAGCACAGTCACAGTCAATGCCATTACCAAATAGAATGGTGATTATGACAACACAAAGTGTTCTACTGCCTGGCAAAATGCTGATGAAACTTTCTCTTCCTAATAGTAGAAGCATGGGTGTAAATATATTATATCGGTGGTAGCCTATATGTAGGGTTGAGGTTCAGTTTTCAAGATGGCAGCCATTTTTAAGATTTTCAAACACTTATAACTCTTTTATCTTACGTTGCACAGCCTTATAAATGGCTTAGACGAGCTCCTTCACTGAACAGTTCACCTGGTACCTTTAAAGAGGACTGTAATGTTGTGGGAGCTTTTCTGGAGAACAGGCCCAAATTCAAATTTCTACAAAATTCTTCAGACATTTTTTTCTTCTTTCATCTTCTACGCACCGGATAATCTTTTAATCCAGTGAACCGCTCAAGTTGGCTTTTACATCATTTTTTTGTGCTTGGGTTAAGGACCACAAAGGTAGTTTCAAAAAGAAGCAAAGACAGAGAACAAAATGGAAGACAAAATCTAGCTGCAGACACCGTGTGGGTTTGTGGTTTGACGCCATTTTAATTTATGCACACGTGATCAGTATGAATATAATTAACCTAATTACACAATCATAACAGAATGTAATTTATCACATTAAGATAAAAGAATGGAAACAAGTAAATAAAAAACATTAAAAATGGGAAAATAGTAGGATTGA
>NW_003547592.1:11736-16164 GCF_000090795.2 Amphimedon queenslandica | reverse complement strand
CACGGCTTCAATTGCAGCCATCCTCGTCGCCAATTGTTATATCTGTTATCTCTGGGACTGGGAGTATTTGAGGCAGCTATGCGGCAGGGTTCTTTGGCAGTTGAAGAGTTGTTATAATTACAATTGCATGAATAAAAAGTCGACAATGCGTTGTATATTAATAGTGATAACAATAACTACTAATAACTTAACATTTAATAATAACTATACACTTAATAATAACTATACAAATCATAATACAATACATTAACAATAACAACTACAATGATAACAACAATAATAATAACAACAATAATAGTAATTACACATGATCAATGATTAATACATTACACATACAAGCACATTCTAGACTGTTCCATGCATGCACATTCACTATGATTCCAGAATATTCTTATGTTACACTATATATTGATTTGTGCAAGTCTGTCAGTTGGTTCTTTTGTGTATAATGAAGTCATTTCATTGAATATAGTTGAGAAACTATCGTTAGCTGTCGTACCAAAAGTACTCATCAACTTCTTGCTTTATAAACACAATCACTCAAGTCCTTTGTGTACACACACTTCATGTCTAATTAGAATCAATTCAGTATTGTGGAGTTATCTAAATACCTAACCTTGTAATTGTACATATTTACATTCATTTTCACTAATGTCCATCAAAATTATAATTTATTTTTTGGAGGCAATGGCAACATTAGAAACCAATCTATCCTTATCTTGTTATTATAGGTTGGTGATACTGCTCTTATTGTAGCAGCAAGAGAAGGAAACTGTAATGTTGTAGAATTACTGCTGAAGAAAGGAGATGATCCTTCAAAATCAAACTTTGTAAGTTATTTTGATCATTATTTATTTTATCATAATTGAAATGTTATTGTTATATGTACATGTAGCTACATGCATCTTGTAATTAGAATTTAATGTGCTAACCATTGCCTTAGTTACAAGTACTAATAGTGTAAAAATATTCCTAATTGTTTTCACCACCTTGTATGCAAGCTGCCATTTAATTTGTTTGCTGTGGTTACATTAACTTATGTAGAAGATATGAGTGAATTAATTGTTAAAGCATCTTAATTGTCATTTGTCCAATATAATGTGTGTACATAATATATGCATGTACAGTGTACATCTCATGGGCCTCAAGTCAAAGAAATGCACTTTACCAAACCTTGTATTCAGTGGATGAATGAGGAGATGACAGAATTTAAAAATTCTTTTTACCAAACAGTTCAATCACTATCAAGACATTATTAGAAAGCAGGCTCTAATGATTAATTAGTTATTAAAGGTACATGTACCACATGTACTTTAACCATAGATATTATAGACTACGTAACCAGGATAGGAAACAAGCTCACGTGATCCATTCAAACCAGTATCAACCGCCCGGCCAACGACCGTCATTGGATTTTGGTGGGTGTGGTCAAAAAATGGCTACTCATCGACGACATTCAAAGGAAGATTGTATTCAAGCCAATGTTGATTTCTTGTTATTTTAATGATATTTCAATACTTCAATGTTTGTGTGACATGACTGTAATGAAAAAAATACTGATACCATTGTTATTTTGCAAATATACAGTGATTTTGTTCAAATTTGTGTTAGTTGCAAATTTGAAAAACTTTATGTACCTGTTGCACCATCACACGGGCAAAAATAGACTAACAAGATCATTGAAGATGTTGTCACAATCATTGTGCATGGAACTGTCATAGTTTCATTTACTGATTTGCTATGTTAGAGGAGTAATAACTAAAATACTGTTTTTGTGAACAGTCCACTGTTGTACCTGTTACAGCTTTTACACAGCAAGCAAAGGATTCTCCTATTGGATGAGGATAGTTTGATGTTGTGTGCATGGAATTGGGGGGTTAACATTTAAATTCATGCAAAGCATTTGACTATAATACTGCTTAAAAACCAAAAATTCATTAATTCCGCATGAAAAGCAAGCAACATGGTCAAATTTATTCTATTTAACGCCCAATCCAATCACGGACGTTGTCCGCCGGGGGAATCCTAGTTTCCTATCCTGGTTACGTAGTCTATAATATCTATGCTTTAACCCAAGAAGACCACTGCAGTGATCTAAGTCACTCACAACTATGCAATAATGTTGTAATATGAGTTTATTATGGCATCATTATCTTTTTATTATAGAAAGGACATACTGCTCATATTGAAGCAGCAAAGGAAGGACATTATGACATTGTACAGTTACTGTTAAACAATGGAGCTGATCGAAGCACTGCAAGTGATGTGAGTATCATGTAATTAATGCACCATGAATCTTTTATTCAATTCCCTTCTTAACTGTCAGTTTTGAATGAGAAAAACATAACAGTTGCAATGCATGTATATGTACATGTAGTTGTAACTAAAGCTAGGTTTACAGTATAAGCAACTTCACTCGTGAGTCATGACATCTCTTACAACATTGCATACTGTGCATACAACATAAGACCAAAGTTGGGTTGGTCTTATCATTTCTCTTATGTTGCGTTAAACATAATAACATCACAGTGTATATTGTAAACCTAGCTTAATAATCCTCTGTATTTTCTGCCTATTCAAAATGGTTGTACATGTAGTTATCATAATCATGGCAATGAATGTTCCAAAAAAATAATCATGAATATTTGATTTTTTTAATTTTTCTAAAATTTCTAGTTAGACCATCAAAATGTAGAAATGTACTTGTATTACCTCAATAATTAAACATAAATGTTAAAAAACAAGGTTAAGTAGGATTCTAGACAAATTAGTAAAAAAGTAATTGAAACAAGGACAGGTAGGATTCTGAACGACTAATGAAAATATGAAATGAAAATCCTACTCTTGTGACGCAAATTCTATTCTACATTGTACTTTTAATGTCATTATTTAAGAAATTACGGATCACCTTGCAATGTAGAATAGAATTTGCATCAAGAGATAAGGAGTTTCATTTCGTATTTTCATTAGTTGTTCGGAATCCTACCTGTCCTTGTTTCAATTACTTTTTTACGAATTTGCTCAGAATCCTACTTAACCTTTATCTTTTGAATTTATTATGTTCTTGTTTGTGTTGATTTTTTATAATATTTGACATTTCTTTAGCTGCCATCACGATACTTTTTGATTTTACACAAGCAATAATTTCTTTGTTATTATTATGATTGTTATGACTTTACAGCATTTATAAGAGACAGCATTAAATAGATGGCTGTGTCTACAGCTCCGGTAACCGGACGTAGTTTGCAATGCTAGAGCTCCGGCAGTCCGTTTTTCTCCGTAAAACAGCTTGTGCGCATGCGCAATAGTGCAAAATGGAACTTAGTCTTTTTATCAAGAAACACTAAACCCTAGCCCCAAAACCCTACGATCCCGGTAGCTAAGATGTACGAGAGGGTGCTCTAAAAACTAAACACTAAACCCCAATCCCAACCCTACGACCCCGGAGGCTAAGATGTACGAGAGGGTGCTATTTCTTGACCCAAAAAAAGAAAAAATTGCAAAAAAAAGATATTTTTAAAAAAGAAAAAGAATCAAAAACTGCAGCATAGTTTTACTCGGTAGTCCTGACCGGATTCGAACCCCTAACCATATCCGTGCAATCCACACCAGCCTCTCCACTGCACCACCACGACCCTGCTGCATCATCAACGCTGGTTGTTGTATTTATACTCGGTTTCTATAATATAAATCAGTGTATTATTAATACTGGGGCGTAGCCCCAGTATATAGGGGCAACGCCCCTATTACCGGAGCTCTAGCACTGCATACTATGTCCGGTTACCAGAGCTCTAGACACTTCCTAAATAGATATGCTGAAGGAATATCAACTGTACTGATGACAAGTGAAATTAATACTAGTCTTGACACAAGTCCTTGTTCAAAGAGCTGTGAGCTGAGAGTGTTCATCTTCCCTGCAATCCTGTAGCTATTCCTGTTCTTCCAGGCTGTTATCAAATTCATATTATCATTGCATTATTATAACATTAATTAATTGTTTGTTTTTTAATAAAATAATTCATTACACACTTGATAAAACAATAATAAGCAAGATTAATACCTTCCCTTAGCTGGAAACCTCCACTAAGCATGGCAATTGATTCCAAGCATAGCTAGCCTAGCTAGGTATAAAAAATTGCTTGCCTTTCCCAGTTCTGAGACCTGAGCATGTGCAACCACACCCAAATTTTGGAGCACATGCTTTTTTTAATTAAAAAATGGTGGCATGCACCTAAGATGGTACCAGGGGCGTAGCTGGGAAGGAAATGATGAGAGGGCGTAGAAATGAGTGGCGTGCAAAGTGCGCCGAAAATTTGGACATGCCCCTTTTTAGCGCTCGTATTCTTGGTTTTCACGATAATTATTCATGGTTTTAATTGAGGATATGAATCATCATTGCATCACGTTGACAAGTGCCACACCCCATTG
>NW_003547592.1:9256-10437 GCF_000090795.2 Amphimedon queenslandica | reverse complement strand
TCATTTCCTCAGGTTATTATGGTTAATACTCAATGAATAAATTATCTTGAAAACGAAGAATAGTGCACTAAATGGCATTTTTGCGTATTTTAAAGCATCAAATTCTTACATTTTTAACCGCAATGATTAATATAAAATGAGTGTTTTGTTTTGCCAACTACTCATTTCTTGTACATTTGCTGCTGTGCATTGTATTGTAAACAATTACAAGGTGGTTAATTTTTATTACTAGGTGGTAGGTAATAAAAGAACAGTAAATATCATTATGAACAAAAATTGATGGGGGGGGGCCAGGCCCCTGTAGGTCCCCCCCCTCAGATACGCCCCTGGATGGTACAATCCAGCAGTCTTAGTATCACTTTTTCCTTACTTGAAGAATGATCTGATGGGACATGGACCTGCGCATAGACTGTTGGAGTAGATTGGTGTAAAAATTATCTTTGTAGCATCAACTGATGCCAAGATACACACCGACAACATGATTGACAGGACTTATGACTTGAAGATGAAAAAGGTGGCTGATTCCGGTTCACTGATTTTTGACTTTCCTCTTAGACAAGGTCTAGAGCCATGCTAGTGGTACCAATAGAGTCCTCTGGTCAAGATAAGGTCCTCTATAAAGTCTAGTAAGCATAGGAGCTCGTTTTCCCAGTATAGCAAGGCTGCAAATGTCGTGGCAGCCATTTTGTTTGGGGGTGAATCCACCTACTTAGTAACGCTACTGTGTTACTAATGTACACTGTACATGTACTTGTTTGAGGAACAGCTTAACAAAATTTTAACAGCTAGTTATGACACAATGTTATGGTCTTATTACTATAGTCAGGGGAAACTGCTCTAGTTGCAGCAGCCAGAGGAGGACATGATGATATTGTACAGTTATTAAGTGAAGAAGCTGATCCAAATACTTCAGTTCATGTGAGTCAGTATTATTAACAGTCACATCTATTTTTAGCCATTTTATTTACTTTTACCACTCCCACTTGTAATTGTACATTGGATTTTAGCTTTAATGTATATGCTGTATTATGATTTACAGATGCATGGAGTAAGTGTGATATTAAATGGCCTACATATACATGGTACTGGACCCAATATGAACATAGTAGTAGTAATAATAATGCGAAAAATTGAATAGCTTCACTTCATGACAGTGCTGGAATTATTGGCAGGAAAGTGTG
>NW_003547592.1:4943-9246 GCF_000090795.2 Amphimedon queenslandica | reverse complement strand
CAGGAGGAGGATATCATGATGTGGTACAAATTTTATTGTCTGCAAGAGCTAAAACTTACCTTAGAAATACAGTGAGTATACTACTGGATTTTACTTCTTTTAACAAAATGTTATCACTTATGAACTATCATTCTAATGTAACGAGGCTGGTTGCCTCCACTTGTATTTAGCAAGTTCTTGACTGCGACACGAGTGCCCAAGAAGAGAAATAGACTTTTAACAAACGAATTTTTAGGGAAATAAACTCTCTCATTCCATTCTAGTCATGCACATGGTCTCTCTCTTGGACCACACCTTTACATAAATAAATACCCTATATGTGAAAAATTTTTAGGAGATGAATTTTCATGAATTTTGCAAAACGGGCTTCATTTGCAAAATTAAAACATGCGAAAATTAATTTTAACTCTCCAAATTATTACAAAAATGGTGCCACTTCAAAACAATTCGTGAAAATTTGGCTTTGCAAAATTCTGCAAATTCATCATTTGCAAAAATTTATCCCCTCGAAAATCTCCACGTATAGAGTAATCAAAATGATAATTGATGCATACTATATTTTTAGATACATGCAGTATAATAATAATAATAAACTTGATGTAAATGTACATGTAGGTGTTCATGCATGAGAAATAGAAGCTTGAACCTCTGAAATTATAAACATGTATAGTAGTCTCTCTGTTAGCCATATCAGTTGAATATTTACAAAAATAGTTATACCAAGATTTTAGAAATGAAAAGTTAATTAGCTATTTCACAAAGTTTTGTGAACCACTTCTGGAAGTGCTTCACAAAAGCTTTGTGAAACAGTTAATTAACTTTTGACTTCCGTGCTGCTTACTGAACATTATATGCCCTCATATAATTACAAAGTCTCATTCATACATTTTGTTTCTAATGTTGCTGTTGCCTCCCATAAATATAGTTTAGATAGTGATGCTGAATGTAAATACTGTATGCACTATATATTTTGTTGGTGTAAAGTTTCACGATTTAGCTGCATTTTTGTATTTGCAAATTAAATTACTTTGCAATTTTAATGTAATTACAACACCTACTATAATCAACACGCTATTTTGCAGATTTTATTTTTGCAAATTTTTCCAAAACGCAAAAATTACGCAATTTGATTCCCATGAATTATATGTCATATACGGTATTTGAATTCAGTTTCACTATCAAAATTATCCTTTTGGGAGGCAACAGCAACATTAGAAACCAATCTAATGAATCTATCCTTATCTCATTATTATAGGATGGAAATACTGCTCTTATTGAAGCAGCAAGAAAAGGAAACTGTAATGTTGTAGAATTGCTGCTGAAGAAAGGAGTTCGTCATTCACCTTCAAACAATGTAAGTTATTTTAATTGCAGTATTAAATTTTATTTTAGAAGTAAAATTGTGTATGTATTGTACATACACATGTACAACATGTGTACCTACACATGTTGTAAGTAGCTGTCATAATTAGATACTCATGTACTTAGAATAGAAATACTAGAGTAGTACAATGTACATACATATGCATGGGGTATAAGTACAAGTCAAGCACAACTGCTTATTATATGATCAATGATTATAAAGCACCTTCAAGATTAAGTTAAAACTTCTTCTACCATGCCAAGTTTTAATTGACCAATAAGATTGCAGAATACCAGGTTTCTAAATCTATTAGATACTTCCTGGGAACACTTAGAAACCCCCTTGGAACACTTAGAAACCTGGTGCTCTATGCTTATGCTCTTATGGGGCTCTTATTATTAATCCATTTGTCAAGCTGGGTTGATTCTTTACTGGCCTAGCCTGTTAGATATGTTGTATGTATGTCAACTGTGGTCTTATTATCAGCAGCTGGTAGTTGTTTTTCAAGTGTCATTCTAGAAGTTGGTTGTACACCCTGTATTGGTTTCTATGGCGTTTATTAACCTCCCAACTGACTGCATTGCTAGGTTAATAAATACCATACAAACCTCTACCTCAGTGTATAACCTGTATATACTTATTCAAGCTCTTGGTGTACACACACTTTATGTCTAATTTGAACCATTGTGCATTTACCCAAGTACATGTAGTTGAGCACTCAACCTTGTAGTTCTGCATGTACATTTTTATATTCAGTTTCACTAATGAAAATTCTTTTTGGAAGGTAACAGCAACATTAGAAACCAATCTATCATTATGTTATTATTATAGGATGGAAATACTGCTCTTATTATAGCGGCAGAGAGAGGACATTATAAAATTGTACAATTGCTATTAAATAATAGAGCTGATCGAAGCACTGCAAATTATGTGAGTATAGTTATGTGTACAATGTACATGTTGTTGAAATTATTTTGCAATCGAACAGAATTTATTGCAACTCAAACTTTACAAATAGATACCAACTTAAATAGAAACATACAACAAAAATGAGGATACTATCGAGTATTTGAGGTGAACAAAAAACCTTACAAACATTGAACAAGTGAAACCTCATGGTAGGGTAGCATGTCCCTACGAACTGGACAAAGCTGTTCAGCTCATTGTTCAGACAAAGGGAGCAAGAGCATAAGACTTCACACACAAATAAAACCAAAGTTTGTAAACATACAATTTACATCTACATAATTAATCAATAGTTAACAAACTACATGTAGTAATTATGATAACTGTAATTAATATAAACAAAATATCAAAAGTGTTATCTTCAATACATGTATTTAATTGTATGAACTTAAAGGCAGCTTATAATTATTAATTTTTAAAAATGTTTCAAAAGTTTCCCAGCTGTGCTACATGAATAAAGTCTTTAAAATTTCCTTCATAGTCTCAGTTGAAAGTTAGTTAAGAGTGTTAACTAATGATGCATGAAATGACTGCCTCCATAGGGCTAGAATGAGCTATCTTTTTTGATAAAGTCCATTCACAAAAATACCTCATGCATGATGATCTAGATGCATGCATTTTTGTTAGTGAAACACTCACACTTGGAGGTCACTTTAAAATTTGTTGTGGAGCTTATTTTTGATTTAGAAGCAACCTAGCCTTTGATCAGCGTAATTGAGGGTGAAAAAATAGCAGGATTGAGTAATTTGAGCATACTTGTACTAGCAATGTTGTGCACAAGAATCAACTGTGCATCACTCATAATGAAATTAGCTTATTATAATAGAGTGTTTAAGGTCAAATTTTTTACCCTGTAATTTTAATTTTTACATGTGTTTTCATTGTTGTATGATAAGTCAGGCATATGCATAAGCTTTTGAGAGCTCTAATTTTAAAGCATCAATTATAAAGTTCTATTCAAGGGACCTACATGTACATGTACATGTATATAATTTTTTTATTGCCATATTTTTATAGTCAGGAGAAACTGCTCTAAATGTAGCAGCAAGAAAAGGATACAACAACATTGTGCAATTATTATCTGAAGAACCTGATCAAAATATTACAACTCATGTGAGTAATTTATGTCATATATAAAAAAATGAAATAAATAATTTTAATGTGCAATACATTGCTGTATTTTCAAAACACGTGGGCATTTATTTCTTATAGAGATCCATTTTTGATCTGCACATTTAAATGAAGTAGGTGTTTATTATGAGAGTAGGCATTTATAACCAGCAATTCTTGAGAGTTGAGTCTTCTTTTATAAGAAAAACTTCCTTCTCAGCTACAACTGTCACTAGCGTATCCAAGGGGGGGGGGCTGAGGGGCTTGAACACTCCCCTCATGGCTGGGCTTAGAAAAAATTACTCAAATCCTGGACTCTTTCATGGGACTACCAAGCCTCTTAAGAAAGTTATCTAACTCCCTGATCATGATTTTAGCAGTTTCCTGTGCTTTAAGGAGTGATCAGAAGTTGTCAGAAGTAGTAGTATGCTTGAAATTATCTTGACCCCACCCGTAATTCACAAAAATGAAGGAAAACGCCTTTTTACTGCCGTAAAAAGGGGTGTGGCCAAAATCGCAGCTCGCTTCGCGTGCCCTCAGCATCCTCCTGTTTTGATTTCTGGATACGTCAGTGACTGTTATGTTGTCTGTAACAAGTGCCAGTAACCACATGTGCAAAGGGGCCATGGTATAGGTGTCTAAATAAGCATAGGATGTCTCTAGATGTATACAGGCAAGAGTGTTAATTGGGAGTAGGTGTTTTTATGAGAAAATACAATGTATACATTTTAGATGACTAGCACTTATTTACCAAAAAAGCTTTGCAGAGAGCACACTTTTTCAATTATCAACTACACACATGTAACCTCTAAAACTCATGATGCATTTTCTGTACTTTGACTTTAACCCCATCAAAGCTACATG
>NW_003547592.1:0-1564 GCF_000090795.2 Amphimedon queenslandica | reverse complement strand
GTTTTTCGCTGCACTATTGACTGCAAACCCAAAGAAATGTCTTACTGCTTGAATTGGATAGATCAGATAAATAAAAGTAAGGGTATAGAGTTAAGTAGTAATTTAATGCATACTTTTGTTATTATTATAGGAAAACGACAGCATGATGAGCTAAACAATTTACCTGATGTTCTGGAGTCAAGTGAGTTTAGCGTAATTAGTAGAGTCTATATCTTTGCACTTTGCTTAGAATACTAGATCTATCCTGTTTGACTGTACACCTATAGAATTTTATCATGAAAATTAGTATACTGTATCATGCTTTTATTTTAGATTTTGCATATCAAGTTCTTATGGAAAGCACAGAGGAGATCAAGGAATATTTTTCTGATGATTTTTCCAAAATTGCAAGCAAGCTGCTTCAGATGAATTTGATCAATGAAACAGAGAGGAGCGCTATAACTGATAGAAATACTGGGTGGAATAAGTATCAGCGAATGGAAGAATTAATGGAACGTGTTAAAGTTGCAGTTAAAATTAATAAGGAGCCTGCTTTTTTATTGTTCTTAAATATCTTAAATGAGAAAGGTACTCAACCTGCTCAGGAATTTGCTCGAAAACTCATGGAAAGATATAAAGATAAATTCTCTGATGCTCATTTGGATCCATTGTCAAAAAGAGTCAAACAGTATGAAAATTAGATGTTTTAATTTTTATTGTTGTAAAATTTCTTTTATATTGTTTATTTTCTTATCACTTTTAAAGTCAAACTTCATTTTTGAAGTACTCTAAATTTTCATAGTGTAGACGCCTGCATGCTTTATATGTACATTGTACACGAATTTCGTGAAAGGGTTAAAACGCCAGTTTGTCCAGAGCCAGCAGGAAAGTGGTGGAAGGAGCACTCACAGTATCTGAGACGACTATTGGAGATTCTCTTATCCTTCGGTTGTGGAGTATTGAATATTAATAGCTTTGGTAGCCCTTATTGGCTAGACCTGGTGAGTCACTAGAATCTGTTTTTAGAAATTCAAATGAAGACTATTTCAAATGGCTTTTTGTTACTAGGGGGAATGGTCATATGGGTCTGTGGCAGAATTGTAGCAATACAAAGTGTCAAGGTCTGTCAAACCCATCAGGTTAATGTACATGAATTGGCTAGTGGGTTGATCTACTACAGTAACTCTAGTTACATGTATATATGATTATTCTTCAATCTAAATTATAAAAATTAACAGAGACTTACAAAGATTTTAATGCCTTTAATATATTTTGCTAATGGCTGATTACTGTGTAGCTCCAAAACTTTATAGTCAAAAAATTTCATGATTTATGTGGAGTAATAGTCATGACAAACTAATGGCTACCAAAATACAGGACATTAAAAATAAAATGCTACCAATTTGTAACCTTTTTTTCGTAAACCAACTTACTCACTACTACATGTAGTTACTACTAGTGCTGATTGTTATCGTCACTTTATGTGTATCCTTTTATTTATTGTATGTACTTTACTGACTCACAGGTGCTGACCGTGCTGTTATTGGTGTAAGAGCAAATGCTGTGTATGTCATTAATGTCAGGA
>NW_003547591.1:14636-16165 GCF_000090795.2 Amphimedon queenslandica | reverse complement strand
GATGAACTATGACCTCTGCTACACCTACAATACAGTGAAATGACATTGAATTGGGTATAATTGATGTTACTAACCTTGTGTAGTAGCATCAGTATTGGTAGTTACTCGAGTCTCACTACTACTATCTTTTAATTGTCCAGATCCTATATCTTTATAATAGTGAATATATATGTTATATTATATCATTACTTGAAGATATTGAAGTACTTGCTTGTTGACAACTTGGCATCACTGTTAATGCTGAAGGAAATGACTTTCCTATTGTATTAGATTATAATAAGTAATAAAACTGTTCATTTACCATATTCCATTATTATATTACTAGCTAAAGACACTGCTTCCTTTGATTTCATTAGAATGCTTGTCAGAGTACATAACTTGCTATGATCTTCAGCTACAGCATTCAATATTAGTAACATTGGATCTCCTACCAATGAACAACCACAACTCTTCATTTCTGTTAATGTATCCTTAGATATCAATCCCTCTGTATGTAAGAGATCAATTGATTCTTCAGTAAGAACAACTTGAGCTAGTCTATCAATATAACACTGTAATATCTCACTAGCAGGATCTGCCACTAATAATAAAATATAAACAAAGTACATTGTATACATAACAATAACATACTTGTTTTGAAAATATTTTTACAAACAGATAACAGATTCATTGCACGGAGTGCATTAGCCAGTGTCTGCCATACGAGAGTACAATCAGGGCCTTCAGTCAACCACTTGGCTAGACACTCCATTAGGCAATTTGAAGGATCTCCTTTATTAGCTGACTCAATAGCTTTCAGTGTGTGATAAGGTAGATCTAGATTCAATCCAAAGTCAAACCATCTTGCTTCAGGAAACTTGTAATGCCTCAAGACTTGTAAAACAAACTTTAACTTGCTAATATCTGCATGCACACAAAATATGTATATGTATTATTATATACTGTACAAGATGATTTATTGGTGTGGAATTGATATTGGCAGTTCTATAAAGAAAATCGCCAATAAAAATCCACAATTTTATTTCAATCTGAGCATGTTGGGAATTGAATATTAATAAGTGTCCATGTTTATTAATAGTTATTAATTTTGTATTGAGCATGCTCAGTAAAGTGTGTGGTTTTTTTGGAGAAGTTCTTTGTGAATAGAGAATTAGTAGCCCTAGCGAGCAGCTTCTGCCATCAGATCTGACATAATCGGGACTGCAATAAAGAACTAGTAGGGAATAGAACAGAGCATGCTCAATGGCACATAGCACAAAATCTCCTATATATAATCCGCTAATTTCTTTCCACAGGCAAGTTCATCAAATATTACTCCCGTCAATAAATCATCTTGTATAGTATCATACTAAACAGGTCCATATACCTGAGGGAGGTGTCCAAGGATGTGATATACATGCAGCCCAAGAGCTACATTTCATCCGAGGACACCCAACAAAGGTTTATATACACAACATATTTTGTAAATAGACCCTGGGCACTAAGACTATTTTCAATGAATATGCTTACAATAACGATATTCATTCATA